>NW_026111643.1:0-10000 GCF_024679095.1 Eriocheir sinensis
AGATAATTAATGTCTGTCTTGACATATTCCTCAGCCACTTGAATTCTAATATTATCAACGGCATGCCTTGTTTGTGGATAAATCTTTTGTATTGTACGCTTTATATAATTAACTCCTCCTCCTCTGCTTCTTATTCTTCTTTATCTTCTTTTCTTTCTCTATTCCCCCCCCCACCCCCCCCCGCGCCCTAATAGTCTCTTTCCCTCACATTCTCATTACATTCTCTTCACCCTACTTGCATAATTTTCGCCTCTTCCTCCAGGTCTTTCTTTTAAACTGTCCTTATTGGCTACTTTATTCTTTCTATCTTTATTCTTTTCTACTTTAACAATTTATATTTTCCTGTTCTTCATTATCCTTTTGTTTTATTAATTTATTTTACCTTCAGCTACACTATTCTTTCCATCATGATATATTTCTATTTTAACACTTTTTTTATCATCCTGTTCTTTACTCTGCTTTTTTCGTTCATTTATTTTACCTTTAGCTAATTTAATCTTACTGTTATCCTTTTTTTTGCTTGCACCTTTCCCTTTTTCTTCTTTGTCCTCTTCGTTTTTTGCTACCTACTTAATCTTCTCCCTCTTCGTTATCTCCGCATCCTTGTTTCTTGTACCTGGGTCCTTTACTTTCTATACTTTTATCAGAATTATTTTTTAGCTACTTTTTTCGTCTTTCTCTTCTTTGTTTTGCCGTCCACTCCATCAGCTTCCTCTTCGTTATCTCAACATCTCTTTTCCGTGTTACAAATTCCTTTGCTTCCTTCCTAATCTCATTGCCTACCAGAAAAGGAAGACAGAAAAAGATCAATCCCTTACGACTCTTTTTCTTAGTCTTCCTCCTCCTCTTCCTTCTCCTCCTCACTGCATCAGAACTTTTGCAATTCTCTCAAATCTTTCAACATATTCCTCCAATCCCTTAAACGACGGACAAAGAGGAGGTAGTGGAAGTCAATAGCCAGGATCGAAACTGTTATTCATTCCACTCTTCCTCTTCGTCTTCCTGTCTCACTCTTCTTCCTTCTTCTCCTCCTGATCCTTCTTCATGTAGCGTTGAATCCTGTTCTGCTGATCCTGATGTTTCTTCGATTCTGCTAGTTCGGCAGATAAGAGAGAGAGAGAGAGAGAGAGAGAGAGAGAGAGAGAGAGAGAGAGAGAGAGAGAGAGAGAGAGAGAGAGAGAGAGAGAGAGAGAGAGAGAATCAGAATCAGAATCAGAATGCTTTATTCCATTAAATTACTAAATACTTTACATGTAGTACAGATATCATATATAAGACTTTCTTTAACTAATCTTTTATCTTAATTACTAAATATTTACATGGGATATCATATATAGGAACTTGCTAGATATAATACATATGTACGAGATAAGTGTATATTATGTCCTTCACGCGTTCTTTAGCAAAAGCCTCCTTGAAGAGCGTGAATAGTTAGGGCTTTCTTGAAGCTCGTGAGTGACGGGAGTTCTTTTATATTAGGGGGGAGCTTGTTCCATGCTCTAGGTCCACTTACTAATAGTGACCGCGCACCATTGTCTGTTCTCACTCTTGGGATAAATAGGTCTCCGTTTTGTCTCGTTACAAGTTCGTTAATTTGTGTTACATATGGTAAGTTTAGTAGCCACTCAGGATAATATTTATGGGTCACTTTATACACCATTATGCACTGATCGAATTTCACTTTTTCTTTCATCTTTATCCACTTTAGTTCTTGTAACACAGGAGTAGCACGGTCGCGTCTTTTGTAGCCCCCAGCAGCAACTTTGGCAGTGAAGTTTTGCAGTTTTTGCACTCGCTGCATGAGGGTCTCATTGGTGTTGCCCCATATTTTTAGTTCGTAATTGATTAGACTTAACACTAGTGTCTTGATAACAATCACTCTGGTGTCCTTATCAAATATGTCCTTAATTCTGTTTATGAACATTATAACCCCTATTACTTTTTTGTTGAGTTGATGTATGTGTGTGTCGAACGTCATGTACTTGTCAAAGTAAACACCCAATATTTTAACATGTTTGCTTATTGGTATATCACTTCCGTCGAAGTTGATGGTCATATCATCTGGTAAGCTCGATAACAGTTGCCGTGTGCCGATAAATATAAATTGGGTTTTGTTAGAATTCAACATAAGGCCACTTTTTAGGAAGTAAGTCTTGGCATTCGACAGTGTTACTTTAGCTCTGGTTATTAGCTGGTCTATGTTATTAATGTTGTCACTGTGGATAAACTGTGTGTCATCTGCGTACTGAACCAGTATACAGTCGCAAGGATAGAGCCTTGTGGGACTCCATGTGTTATTAAGGATTTGGGTGATATGTGATTGTTTAGCCGGACTGATTGAGTTCTGTTTGATAGGTAGTCTTGGATCCAGAAAGGGTCTATACGTAGTTTAAAGCATCGCTGCAGTAAAATGTCGTGGTTAACACTGTCGAATGCCTTCGATAAGTCACATAAAGTTATCAGAGTAATTCTCTTGTTATCTAGGTTACTATATACATTATTGGATATTACTGTGAGAGCAGTTTCAGTAGATAGCTCTGGCCTGAATCCGTGTTGAGAGTTAGAAAGTAAAGCATTCCCTTCTAGGTGGTCAGAAAGTTGCTTAGCTACAATTTTTTCTAAGACCTTTGATATTACAGGGAGGAGAGATATAGGTCTGTAATTGGAGTTGATATTGCTATCCCCTCCTTTAAAAATCGGGACAACAATGGCATGTTTCCATGGGGTGGGAAATTTACCTGTAGCTATTGAAGTGTTGAATATGCATGTTAGGTAGAAGGCTGTAACAAAAAGGCTGTCTTTTATGAAATTTAAAGAAATGCCATCGCTACCTACAGCTTTGGTCTCCTTTAGTTTGGATATCGTTAGAATTACAGTCTCAACATCAACTGGTTTAGGTCTGAAGAAGTTAATTGTGTCTAAGTTATCAATAGTGTTATGAGTTACTCGTACGTTGTCTGAGTTAGTGTTATTGTTAGTTGAGTCATTTTTGCACCTCTCAAAAGTTTCTCTTCCTACGTTAGCAAAGTAGTTGTTAAAATCCTCTGCCTTGTTATTAATATCTTCGTTAGTGATGATGTTGTTATTAGGTTTATTGTTAGGCACTATACCTCTAATATTACTCCACATTTGTGACGAGTTACCTTTACTTTGGCGGAACTTATTATGATAGTATGTCGTTTTTGCCTTGTGGAGCTTATCCTTAACGCGTTTCTTTTCTTCTTTATATTTGTTGTAAAGTTGTGTGTTGTGTCGATCTAATTTTAGCTGGCCTTGTAAGCTATCCCTGTACTTCATGTTATCTCTTACTTCTTTGTCAATCCAAGGAGCAGGTGGTCTATTTATATATTTAGTCGTCATTGGGGCAACTTGATCTAGGCAAGAATTGAATATTGTGTTAAGTATATTCACCTGTTCGTCAATGTCATCAGTTAACGTGATACTATTTAAGCAGTCTGAGCTGGTTAGCAATGCTTCACAAAAGTTATCTTTATTGTATGTGGCCATGCTTCTGAAAGTTTTCTTTATTTTTGTTCGTTTGGGTTTGCTGATGTCGATTTTTGAGATAATCATGTCGTGATCTGCGATAGTACTGGGAAGGCAATCAGAGGTAACAATACTTTCTTTTTTGTTTGTGATTAGGACATCAAGTAGTGTGACAGACTGGGGGGTGACACGTGTTGGTTTACGTATTACTTGGAATAAACCGCAAGCTTCAATTATTTTCTGCAGGTTGCTGTTGTTAACTAGAAGGTTATCGTTAAGATCGCCGAACACATACATGGGTTTCTTTCTTAGGTTAACGTGCTTGAAGACTTCCATTAGATAATCATATGAGGTAGCGGGGGCTTTGGGATGTCTGTATCCTACAATGATTGATGGTAGTTTTCTGCTTTGAACTGTGATCCATATGTTTTCGATTCCAGTACAGGGTTCAACATCTGAGAGAGAGAGAGAGAGAGAGAGAGAGAGAGAGAGAGAGAGAGAGAGAGAGAGAGAGAGAGAGAGAGAGAGAGAGAGAGAGAGAGAGAGAGAGAGAGAGAGAGAGAGAGAGAGAGAGAGAGAGAGAGAGAGAGAGAGAGAGAGAGAGAATATCTGTGTGTGTGTGTGTGTGTGTGTGTGTGTGTGTGTGTGTGTGTGTGTGTGTGTGTGTTATTACTGCAACCAGACTATCTCTGTTGCTACCACTGAATTATCAATTATTGTACCTGTTGCTCCCTGAGCTAGCTTCGGCTAAGGCTTTAGGCTTATCAGATAGCCTTGGGCTATTTCAGAGGCATTGTCGAAACCTCCACAAAGTGTGAGAGTTAGTCTCATCTCAAAGGCCAAAGTGTACTCATCTCCTGAGGGTTCGGCTAGCAGCAACAACTACTCTCACGTCATCAGCCGAGTCAGTGAGTCAGTAACCACTTACAAAGTGACCAGTGAACACTAGGAGGTGAACAATACTATTTTTCTCATATCTCATCATTTCTGTGTCCATCTTATCTTTCCATTCATCAGTGATTATCATCCATTTATTCATTGGTGGTGGTTATTATTATGTATTATTATTGTGTGTCATTGTGTGGGTTTCTTGTGTTTTCCTTTTCTCATTATCTGTGTGTCATTTTGTCTTTGGTTTAATCTTCGTTTTGGTATATTATTTTGTTATGCTTAATGACCTTCACACCATTTACTTGATTTAAACGACCATAAGGTCTTAAGAGCAAGTAACGTAATTACTCTCACTTGCTACAGGTGTTGTTAATATTGTTGTTTCTTACTTATACATTAAATTTATGTTAAGGACTATCTTCGTATTTTCATCACCTCATTTAATGTTCGGGTAACCAGTTTCTTAAATTATCACCCTAGACAAAACTACTGTGTCGCTCGTAACATTATTGGGGGCCTGTCCGGGATTTGAATATAGTGGATTATTATAACTAATTCATTGTTATTTTCCACCACTTCATCTTCGCTAATCATTTATTGTTTCATGTATGTTCGTTCACCCCTAGTATCACTCCTATTACTTTTGTAATCACTGTGTCACTGTGTTTGTTGGTGCTGTTTCATGTGCAACGTGATTGAGTGTAGGGATTGACTGTGCCTTTAATAACTAACCACGCAAAGGCCTAGCGTGGAGACTCTATCAGTTCCTCATACTCTTAATTACGTTTTGCTCTGTTCGAATCTTTCCTGTGAGACACTTTCTCCCCATAGCCTACGAGACTCATTTTCTTTAGGAACCACTGACGTTCCGAATCAATTCAATACTTCACTCGACTCATAACTTGACCAGCTCAAACTCAAACGAGTACTTAATGCCAGATCCTGTTTGCAGATGTGGGTATTGCATTCTCTGGTCATTCTCCACTGGCTCGTTATCTTCGTCGAAGTGTTATCTCTTCAGGGGTCGCTCCCCTATCAATTAATCTCATGCCAGGATTGTGAACTAGTTAATAGTTCAGGAGATTACTGTGTCACATTCCAAGCATCACTTTTAACCATTAGTGGTTACTAAACTTTCGTACAACCGTTAAATCGACTTGTACATCAATCAAAATGGTGTTCAACGTAGAAGAGTTTGTCGGTAATCCCTCTGTGGAGGAACTTAAAACAGCAACTGTAACTGTGGAACAACTTAAATATATTGCTACAAACTATAATATTCCCTTCACTAGTCAAACAAGAAAACCCGAGTTGATGTCCCTAATTCTAGCTCATCTGGTGACCTGAGGAGGAGGCTGACCACCTCATGGAAAGTCCTACCTCTTTGGGTTCTGCAAACCCCGCAATCGCCCTAGAGATAGAGAGGGTGAAAATGCAGGCACTCCAGATGAAGCTAGAATATGAAAAAGAAGCAAGAGCACTTGAAAGGGAAGAGAAAGCACTTGAAAGGGAAGAGAAAGCACTTGAACGCGTACGAGATGAAGAAAGTAAAGCACGTGAAAGGGAAGAGAAAACACGTGAAAGGGAAGAGAAAGCACTTGAACGCGAACATCAACTCAGCGTGCTTCAGCTGCAGTCCTCAGACAGGGGGAGTCGAACCCCTAATAGGTTGCAGATAACCAAATTTCTTCCTCTTATGCCTCAATTCTCGGATTACGATCCAGAAGCATTCTTTCGGGAATTCGAATCCTCTGCCATTCACTTCGATCTACCTAAAGAGGACTGGACATGGCTAGTCAAGCCCAAACTCAACGGTAAGGCCTTGGCAGTCCTAGACAATATCGAAGACAACTCAGATTACGAGGTAGTAAAAAGCGCTATTTTAGCAGCTTATGCAGTCACCACAGAGAGATATCGACAAACCTTCCGCAACATGAACAAGACATCTGGTCAAACATACTTGGAGTTTGCATCAGAGAAACTCCGAGCTTTGAGACACTGGCTTAAGTCGGCAGCTGTAACCACATATGACGATCTGGTAAACCTTGTAGCTCTAGAGGAATTCAAAAGGAAGATACCATACTCAATCATGTTGCACATCACTGATAAGGATGAGACTGAACTTAAAAGCCGCCAAATTGGCGGATGTCTTTCACTAATACATTGCTCTATGCCCTCAGGAGACAAGAAACTTCAGCCTGTGGGTAAGTCAGGTGCAAGCTATAGCAAGGAGTAGTGGTAGTGCCAAGTCTTTTCTCTCTTGCAGTTTTTGTAAAAAGGTGGGCCATCTCATAAAGAATTGTCCTGATCCTAGGTGTAAAGTAGCAAAGACCTCTACATTCTCTAAACCAGTCGCCTCTCTCAACACTCCTTCAGTACTTCCTCCCACTGACCCTTTTCAACCCTTCAGGTCTCAAGGTACTGTGGCTTTCAACACGGACTCTGAAGGGCACTCTCCAGATTATGGGATACTGCCTCTGCCCAATCTATCATTTTAAAATCCGCTCTTCCAGGGATTGAGCAGCAGTACACGGGGGAGAAGGTACTCCTTAAAGATTTTCATCAAACTTTTCCCATACCTCTGGCTAGGGTGCACTTAAACTGTCCGTTGGTTGTGGGAGCAGTTACCATTGCTGTCAGTGAGGATACTTCTCAACCTATCCCTAATGCTAATTTCCTGTTGGCTAATGATCTGGCTGGGGGACTAGTCGTTCCACCTATCATAACTAATGTCTCCCCATTGCATTACAACCCTACAGCTGACATGGAAAAGGAGCAGCCTAACATTTTTCCTGAATGTGCAGTCACTCGAGCACAGTCTGTTGCCGCTGCTCCAGAGCCACCTCAGCCCTTACCAACCACCCTCCATCCTACGCCTCACGTTGGGGTTGGTAAGGTATTCACTGACCACTTACTTGCTGAGGCTCAAAAAGACGATACCACCCTGTCTCGATTTCATACCCAAGCTATACCTAAAGACCAGATCACTTCCTCCCCTTCTTTCTATTACCAGGATAAAATTCTTATGAGATTGTATAAACCACCTCAACTTTTAGATGATGCCACTTGGGCTGAGCTCCATCAAGTAGTCCTACCCGTCACCTTAAGAGAGCCAGTGATGGAGATCGCTCATGGGAACCTAGCCGGCCATCATGGGATCAGGAAAACTTGTGAGAAGCTACTTAATGAGTTTTATTGGCCCGGTCTTAGGAAGGATGTTGCCTCATTTGTTAATTCTTGCCACACTTGCCAGGTAATGGGGAAACCCAACCAGAATATCCCTCCTTATCCTCTTCAGCCCATCCAGGTGCCTGAAGAACCATTCTCAAAAATACACATTAACTTACTTAAATTATATAAAACTAGAGCTGGCCTTGCACCTGGCTCACCAGAGAGACCTGTATATTCTATTTCGTTAGAAACCACCACCACTCATGCAGAAGGGACAAATAATTCATCCATATTATGTAACCCATCTAATTACCTGTCCCATCTCTCATCCTCTCAATCAAGAGACATCCTATCCATCCTTCACCAGTTTCATGTGTTCAATGATCATCCAAACCTGTGTAACCTCACCTCTCATGACGTCAAGCTTCTCCCCGGCACCTCTCCTCTTCGTCACCCTCCATATCGCATAAGCCCCAGGAAACGTGACCAGATGAGGCAAGAGGTGGACTATCTACTCGAGCAGGGGCTGGCGAAACCCAGCCAGTCTCCTTGGGCGTCACCTTGTCTACTCGTCCCCAAGGAAGATGGACAGCTGCGTCTCTGCACCGACTACCGCAGGGTCAACGCTGTGACAGTCCCAGACGCCTACCCCCTGCCACGGATAGACGACTTGATCGATGAGGTGGGAAGGTCCCAGTATATAACAAAGCTGGATTTATTGAAGGGCTATTATCAAATTCCCCTCACAGAGAGAGCACAAGAGATATCCGCTTTCATCACTCCCTTTGGGCTCTACCAATATAATGTAATGCCTTTTGGGATGAGGAATGCCCCTTCAACCTTCCAGAGAGCCATGGATTATCTGTTACAGGATCTTATTGGAGTGTCCGTTTACCTAGACGACATTCTAATTTTTACAGAGCATTGGGAGCAGCACCTAACGAGACTCAGGGATGTGCTGACAAGGCTGCAGGCAGCCCACTTCACCGTGAAGCTGGCTAAGACTACCTTCGGCCGAGCAACGGTGACGTACCTGGGCCACGTGGTGGGCAATGGCAGAGTACGACCCACATCTCTGCCATCCTTGAATACCCTGCCCCCACTACTCGGAAGGCCCTGCGGCGCTTTCTGGGCATGGCAGGGTATTACAGGAGGTTCTGCCCTAACTTCGCGGCCGCCACTGTCCCTCTCACACGGCTCACGAGTGGAGCCGTACACTACTTGTGGACAGAGGATTGCCAGGCCGCCTTCGACCAACTCAAGAACTTCCTGGCCCAGGGTCCTGTACTCATCGCCCCAGACTTCACTCAGCCCTTTGCCCTGCAGACTGATGCCAGTGATGCCGCTCTTGGTGCTGTATTACTGCAGGAGGTGGAGGGTATCCTTCATCCAGTGGCGTACCACTCCAGCAAACTTAATATCCACCAGAGAAGATACAGCACCATTGAGAAAGAGCTCCTGGCCATCGTCTCAGCAATCCAGAAATTCGAATGCTACATACAGCCTGCTCAAGAACCACTCCAAGTCTACACAGACCACAATCCATTGGCCTTCCTCAATCGCAGCAAGTTTACCAATCAGCGACTTCTCAGATGGTCCCTGTTTCTCCAGCCCTACAACCTGAATGTCAACCACATAAAAGGGAGGGAGAACATCATCGCCGACGCCCTATCTCGCATCTAAAAACTCGACTTGACCAGAAGTCAACCACTACGACTCCACTGGGCAACAACGGCTACCTACAACTACAAATCAACCCAGTGGTGTCGTCTTCAGGGGGGAGGTATTACTGCAACCAGACTATCTCTGTTGCTACCACTGAATTATCAATTATTGTACCTGTTGCTCCCTGAGCTAGCTTCGGCTAAGGCTTTAGGCTTATCAGATAGCCTTGGGCTATTTCAGAGGCATTGTCGAAACCTCCACAAAGTGTGAGAGTTAGTCTCATCTCAAAGGCCAAAGTGTACTCATCTCCTGAGGGTTCGGCTAGCAGCAACAACTACTCTCACGTCATCAGCCGAGTCAGTGAGTCAGTAACCACTTACAAAGTGACCAGTGAACACTAGGAGGTGAACAATACTATTTTTCTCATATCTCATCATTTCTGTGTCCATCTTATCTTTCCATTCATCAGTGATTATCATCCATTTATTCATTGGTGGTGGTTATTATTATGTATTATTATTGTGTGTCATTGTGTGGGTT
Source organism: Eriocheir sinensis (assembly GCF_024679095.1). Lineage (NCBI taxonomy): Eukaryota > Metazoa > Arthropoda > Malacostraca > Decapoda > Varunidae > Eriocheir > Eriocheir sinensis. The sequence goes on from NW_026111643.1 coordinate 9,754, forward strand.
TCTTGTGTTTTCCTTTTCTCATTATCTGTGTGTCATTTTGTCTTTGGTTTAATCTTCGTTTTGGTATATTATTTTGTTATGCTTAATGACCTTCACACCATTTACTTGATTTAAACGACCATAAGGTCTTAAGAGCAAGTAACGTAATTACTCTCACTTGCTACAGGTGTTGTTAATATTGTTGTTTCTTACTTATACATTTTTAAGGACTATCTTCGTATTTTCATCACCTCATTTAATGTTCGGG
>NW_026111643.1:17500-30000 GCF_024679095.1 Eriocheir sinensis
AACCGACGTTAGACTAATGGGCCTGTAATTACCTGGTACTTCTTTGTCTCCTTTCTTGAAAATCGGTGTCACGTTAGCCTTTTTCCAATCTGAAGGGACAATGCCTTGTCGCAAGGACATATTGAATACGGTTGTGAGGGAGGAGAGTATTTCGCTCTTGTTTCTTTCAGCAGAGTTGGATATACTTTGTCAGGTCCAGGACTTTATTTGTTTTAAGTGATTTGAGAGCTTTAAGGACTTCATCGGGTTTTATTTCAAAGTTAGACAATGCATGCTCGAGATTTACATTAGTACTGGTGTTGGTGGTGGTGGTGGAGGACTGTTATTATTAAACACCGAGGAAAAGTAATTATTTAATAGGTTTGCAACGTGTTGGCTGTCAGTCACCAGTGCACCGTCGCTGTTTGTTAAAGGTCCAATTCCACTTTGATCGCCTTTCTGTTGTTTATGTAACTGAAGAAGGATTTCGGATTATTTTACAGTTGGCTGCAATATTTTCTTCATATCTACGCTTTGCCTGATGCACTAATCTTTTACTCGTCGCCTTGCATCATTGTAAAGTCTAATGTTTTCGGGCGTGCTTTGGTCTTTCTTTAACCTGTAAGACAATTTTCTCCTTGACTGAGTGTTTAATTTCGCTATTAAACCAAGGTGGACTTTATTAGTGTTAATTCGCTTCTCGCACAAGGGGACAAATGTGTCCTGCTGAGTGAGTAAGTGATTTTTAAAGTTTAGCCAGGCGTCCTCTGCATTGCCGTCATCTGATAGTTGCATATCTATTAGTTTTCGTCGGATTTCTACGAAGTTGGCTCTTTGAAATTGGGCACCTTAACTTTATTTTCAGTCACCGATGTTTGAGCTCAATGTCAACGCGCACTAGTTTATGATCGCAGGAACCGAGGTGTTCTCCTACCGTGACATTACTGACTAGGTTATCTTGGGTCGCTATAACAAGGTCAAGAATGTTATTTTGTCGAGTTGGTTCAGAAACCATTTGGCTTAGATAATTTTCCTCTAGAAATTGATCATTCTATGGACTCACCTTCTGTACCCGACAGTGTCGCCCAGTCGATATGGGGAGGTTAAAGTCTCCTAGTATCAGTGAGTCGCTGTTATTAAGTGACTGCCTTAAGACGCTGTACATTTCAAGATCGCCATCAAGTGATTGCCCCGGAGGCCTGTAAGGACAGATATATTTAAATTGACTTTTGCTATGTTTACTCGCACGCACAAATGTTCAACGTTACTGTTTCTTGGTGTTTTGTCAGTAGGTTGCAAGTAGCTTTTGACAAAAAGGGCGACACCACACCCTCTACGGTTTACACGATCATTGTTGAAGAATCTGTAGCCATCTATGTTGTATTCGGAACTTAAATCAATATTAGTGGTGTCGATAAATGTTTCGGTTATAGCAATTACGTCAAAGTTTTCTGTCAGAGCAAGACATCGCAGTTCATCAAATTTGTTTATTAGGCTACGCGCATTGAAACTAAGGACTCTTAGGTTATCTTGAAGCTTGGTAATAGAGGTACTGGAGGGTTCAATATTACGAGTCTGTTGCGGTGTATGGTGTCTATTTACACGGGCGGGATGGAAGGACGTGGCTGAGAGTCGTGGTTTGTTGTTCGGTCGTTTCGTACGGGGTTGTTGAGGAGCCTTCCAATTATGGCTGCCCCGATGGGGGACATGTGTATGCCGTCCGTTTTGAAAAGTCTTCTCTGGCCGTATAAATCGTTCCAGGCGTTAAAGAATTCGACGTCAAGCTCTCCGCAGAGAGTCTGCAGGCGGTTGTTGAGGCTGAAGGCCTTACTGTAGAAGTCGCCTCATCCCATGTCCGTGGTAGAATTCCTGAAATCAAAATATTAGGATTTAGTCTATACTGCTGGATGAGCCTACGGTACTTGTCCAGCAGTTCCTCAGACCGGGTCGTGGTGACGTCGGGTGTACCTGTGAGGAGAACAACGAGTGAGTCAGTAGAGGCCACCGCGGAGACCTCGTCCCGTGCAGCTGTGATGTCGTCAACACCTGCTCCAGGATAACAGTAGTTACGCCTACGACGGGGACTCTGCCACAGAATTCAACCACCTGATGGCGAATCATAGAGTCACCGACCAAGAAGGTGCTCTGTTCCTCGTCCTCCTCCAGTATGGCAAATCTGTTGTAGCAATGAGTAGGATAAATGGCTCTAGGGCGGGTCTGGCTCCTCCTCACGGGGTGAAGCATTCAGCGTCAGCTCTACCGGTTCCTCAGACGTGCCTTCTTCGGAAGGTGGCTGGGCATCGAGTGCAGGTGAGGAGGGTGATGAGGCGTCAACTGCAGGAGGGGCGACGATGTTGGCCTGATAAACCCTGCAAGGTATCAACAGTACTTGTTAGTTCGGTGATCTTCTTCTCGCCAGCCGTCAGCCTTTCGTCCTGTTGAAGGAGTCTCGTTTCCATCTGCTGAGTCAACAGGCAGATCTTGCAGACGGTCGATCGTCCTGAGAAGAAATGACCAGAGAAGTTTCCTGTGCAAGTCAAACATTTCTTTATCGCCATCTTGGTAAGGAGGAGAGAGCAAGTGAGTAGTGTTTATCTATATATTTGCTTTGCTTTTTCTTTTTCGTAGGGCAGAGGGACGCGTGCGTGAATAAGCGAGAATAAGTGAGAGAGAGAGAGAGAGAGAGAGAGAGAGAGAGAGAGAGAGAGAGAGAGAGAGAGAGAGAGAGAGAGAGAGAGAGAGAGAGAGAGAGAGAGAGAGAGAGAGAGAGAGAGAGAGAGAGAGAGAGAGAGAGAGAGAGAGAGAGAGAGAGAGAGAGAGAGAGAGAGAGAGAGAGAGAGAGAGAGAGAGAGAGAGAGAGAGAGAGAGATGGGAAGGCGTAGGAGGGAGATAGGGATGGAGGGAGGAAGAGGGCGAAGGAAAGGGGGGGAGAGAGAGAGGGTGGGAACGAGATAGGGAGTGAGGAAGGAGAGACAGAGAGGGGCAAGTGGGGGGTAGTAATGAGAGAGAGAGAGAGGGGGGGGGCAATGGAGAGGGGAGGCGAGAGAAGAGGAGGAGCGAAACGCGAGAGGGAGGGAGGGAGGATTACTGGTCTCTGGGGAATGATCTGGTCAAGTCAGGTCAGGTAAGTCTGAACACCTGCGTAGGAAGTGGCGTCGGAGTGGAATCTGGAAATATATAAAGAATGTGGCGGAACGAGTGTAACACTGTGTTTTGTGTATAGGTGTATATATGTTTTACAGGGCGCTACTGCGAGAGGGTAGATACAGGCGGAGAGAGGTAGTAAAAATAAGGGCAACACTTAATCCTGTCCAGCGAAGCACGTGGTCGCACAGCAAACAGCACACCTCTGCGGGCAGCTAACTCGGTTGACAATAAGCAGTACGCAGCACGACGCGAAATAGCACACGGCACACAGCACAGCAAGATCTACAGTACAGTTCAGTACAGCACACGAGGGTGGAATCGCAAGCGAGAGAGGTCACGGAAGTGGGAGCGCGTGCGGTTTGACCTCTCGGAGTGAGGGCAAGGCGCTGACTGGAGAGAGAGAGAGAGGCAGGGAGGAAAGGAAGCTGTGGGAGCAATATCTGAGGCGCGTAGTCATTCTCCATATTTACCCTAAACCAACACAGTAATTCCAATGTACCTGTGTGCGCTGGCGGCCATATCCCGGAGACCCTAAGGCACATGTTGACGGGACTTTGTGAGAATGTGCGTCCGTAGTCTGCACAGGCCTGGCCTAGATATCCTCGTCACATCGCTCATGACGGCCGAGAAAATGTCTGAAAGGGGAGCGTCGGCAAAGATAATGTCCTGTTAGTTTACACGCACTCTGCGATATTGTTGAAACTGTACAGCGCAGAACGCTGGGATTGTACGAGTGTGTGCGTCTCCAGTGTGTGCAGGTCTGGCGTAAGTATCGTTGTCGCATCGCTTGTGGCGGCAGAGAAAATGGTAAATGGTTTGGCGTCGGCAAGATTAGTTTAGCGAAAGTGTCGGAAAAATTCAACGTGTTTTGCGATACCGTTGAAACTGTTGGGTGCAGGGCAGTGAGATTTTGTGAGTGTGTGCGTCTGTTGTGTGTGCTGGTCTGGCATGAGTATCCTTGTCGTGTGACTTGTGACGGCGGAGAAAAAAAAAAAAGTTGTGTCTCGGCAAGATAGGTTACCGAGAGTCTGAACGCATGTTTTGATATCCTTGAAACTATAGGGTACAGGTCGATCAGACTTTAATGTGTTGTGTGTTTGTACCAAAACATTGAACGTGTTTTGTGATATCATTGAAACTATAGGGTGCCGGTCAATGGGGTTTTATGGGCAGGTGTGTCCATGGTGTGCGCTGGTCTGGCATGAGTATCCTTGTCGCATCGCTTATAATGCCAGGAGAAAATGGAAAAAATATAAAAAGTGAACAAATTTGGTGTGTGTGAGAGAGAGAGAGAGAGAGAGAGAGAGAGAGAGAGAGAGAGAGAGAGAGAGAGAGAGAGAGAGAGAGAGAGAGAGAGAGAGAGAGAGAGAGAGAGAGAGAGAGAGAGAGAGAGAGAGAGAGAGAGAGAGAGAGAGAGAGAGCGCACAATGTATAATCTATTGAGTGTACAGTATTTTGCGTTATAGCCAGACATCTACTCGGTGCTTTATGACAAAGATCTAACCTGCAGTTATATATGTCAAACTATTTGGTGGGAATGGCAAAGGTTACTGGCGCGGCGGTAGAGTTCAGGACCGTGACATTGACCCAGTGGTGGTGGTGGTGGTGGTGGTGGTGGGGGTCATGTTTCTTGAAGGCCACTCCCTCTAAGCATGAAAAATGAGAAAAAATCATCACTCAGGCAAACCATCTCATAATGTATATATATCAACACATTTGCGACCAGTTTATGCATCATCAATTTTTGGGGTTTATATATCAGGGCAAAAATTTGGCCTGTTGCTGGTGTTGGGTTACTGGCGACCACTGGTTTGACATTCCCCAGACCTGTCTATATAATGCAAAATGCTGTGATTCATGTGTTGCTTCCTTAATAATGATAAGTGGGATATTAACCCCTTCGCGCTGGATGTTCAAAAAGCCCGCCTGGCTGATATACGGCGTGCTCGGTCGCGCGTGGGAAACCTGAGCCGGCATGTATCTGCTTGTCACCTCCATGTATTATGCTGGTGAAAGCCCTTATTACATGTGTCCCGTATTTGCAAAGCAGCACACACGACGAGTCAACACATACCTGCTATGCATAATATAAATTGCATCAACGCCAAATAAAATAAAAAAGCGAAATAAAGAAAGGGCAGAACGGGGGAAGGGGGAAAGAAATAGAGAAAGCAGATGATTGTGTTGAGGAGGAAGAATGTCGAGAAATTATCAGCGAGAGAGAGAGAGAGAGAGAGAGGTGATGGTGTCAGATTATCACTCTCGTAGCCTCTCATTTAGCGGTTTCTGAGCCATTCTAATGATAACTGTATATGAAGGCAATTATTGGGGTCGAGGAGGCAGATTTTTGGGTCGGAAATTGGCAGAAAGGACAATCTGGCAACGTTGGTCGGCGCCTCGGTGTCTGAGAGAGAGAGAGAGAGAGAGAGAGAGAGAGAGAGAGAGAGAGAGAGAGAGAGAGAGAGAGAGAGAGAGAGAGAGAGAGAGAGAGAGAGAGAGAGAGAGAGAGAGAGAGAGAGAGAGAGAGAGAGAGAGAGAGAGAGAGAGAGAGCCAACGAGACTTCCTAATTTTAGACACAAGGCGGGAAGAAGGCATGTAGCTCATTTTCTGTGATTGGTGGGAACAAGGATGGTGGGAGGACCAATAGGATTTCAAGGACAGCATACGCGTCTTTGCCTCGTACCCAACACAAAGTACGGGACAACTCAATAGAAGAAGACACAGAATAGAATCGTATTGAAGGGGTTAATAAAATGGGATATTACTTAAAAAAGAGTGTTCATAAGGGATGTCTCTCTGCTACTACTACTACTATTAATGTATTTTTTTATTCAACAGGTTAGAAAAGAAGAACAACAACAACATGTTATAACAACCACCACCACCACCACCACCACCACTACAGCAACCCCCACCCCCACCACACGGCTGCCACCACCACCACCACCGCCACCACCACCACCACCACTCAGCCCACCGTCATAGAGAGTGGGCGGCCTCACCCTTTCCTGCCCTCGTATTTGCTGGACAATGTGGTGAGTGCCTCTGTCCTTGCCTCACACCTGCTGACATTTTTAAAGACTGTGGCCGCCTGAGAGGGTTTAGGAGGATGTAAATTAACAGGGAAGGAGTGGAAGAGCTCATCTCAATGCCCTAAGAATCCCAACACTCCAGCTCGACTCCAAACTCCACAGAATTACCTACGAAAATATACAAAGAATTCAAGCCTGTCAAAAAAGTCTGTTAACCCTCAAAGCGGTATCTTGCTTGTTTAGCCGTGCCTGTCCTCCCACGCGGCATACTCAGGCTTTTTCTTACCTCACCTCAACCTTCCATATCTTCACTTCTATGTATTTCACGTGACTCACTGAAGCACCCTTGTAAAGTACATTCCCTTAACCCCTTCAACACCAGGACGCGCATGCTGAGTCCTGGCTCGCTTTTGCCAATACAATAGTCCCTCGCCATATCGCAGTTCACTTATTGCTGTATCGCGGATTTTAAAATTGTAAATATTTAGTTTCATATCACGGATTTTAAAATTGTAAATATTTAGTTTCATATCGCGGATTTTAAAATTGTAAATATTTAGTTTCATATCGCGGATTTTAAAATTGTAAATATTTAGTTTCATATCACGGATTTTAAAATTGTAAATATTTAGTTTCATATCGCGGATTTTAAAATTGTAAATAATTAGTCTCATATCACGGATTTTAAAATTGTAAATAATTAGTCTCATATCACGGATTTTAAAATTGTAAATAATTAGTCTCATATCGCGGATTTTAAAATTGTAAATAATTAGTCTCATATCACGGATTTTAAAATTGTAAATATTTAGTCTCATATCGCGGATTTTAAAATTGTAAATATTTAGTCTGAAAAATCATCACTCCAGGCAAACGACCATTTCATAATGTCCATATATATCAACACATTTGCGACTGATTTATGCATCATCAATTTCTTGGGTTTTATATATCAGGAGCAAAAATTTGGCCTGTTGCTATTGTTGGGTTACTGGTGACCACTGGAGTTTGACATTCACCAGACCACCTGTCTATATAATGCAAATACTGTGATTCATGTGTTGCTTCCTTAATAATGATAAATTGGGATAATAACTCTGCTGGCGCTCTTGGATGTTCAAAAAGCCCGCCTGGCTGATATACGGCGTGCTCATGGTCGCGCGTGGGAAACCTGAGCCGGAATGTATCTGCTTTGTCGCCTCCGTGTATTATGCGGCTGCTACAAGCCCTATACATATATCCTTGCATTATAGTTGCAAAGCAGCACTTGACGAGTCAGTAACAAAAATACACTCGCTAAGTGCATAATATAAATTGCGCATCAACGCGAAATAAAATAAAAGCAGAAATAAAAGAAGGGAGAAAAGAGGTACAAGGGGAAGAACATAGAAAGCAGATGATTGTGTTGAGGAGGAAGAATGTCGAGAGTGATCAGCGAGAGAGAGAGAGAGAGAGAGAGGAGGAGAGAGAGAGAGAGAGAGAGAGAGAGAGAGAGAGAGAGAGAGAGAGAGAGAGAGAGAGAGAGAGAGAGAGAGAGAGAGAGAGAGAGAGAGAGGAGAGAGAGAGAGAGAGAGAGAGAGAGAGAGGAGAGAGAGAGAGAGAGAGAGAGGGTATGACGATGATGGTGTCAGATTATCACACTCAGTAGCCTCGTTTAGTGAACTTCTGATTTCATTCTAATAATGATAACTGTATGAAAGGCAATTATTGGGGTCGAGGAGGCAGATTTTGGGTCGGAAATTGGCAGAAAGAGAGGCCGAAGTACGACAATCTGGCAACGTTGATCAACGCCTCGGTGTCTGGAGAGAGAGAGAGAGAGAGAGAGAGAGAGAGAGAGAGAGAGAGAGAGAGAGAGAGAGAGAGAGAGAGAGAGAGAGAGAGAGAGAGAGAGAGAGAGAGAGAGAGAGAGAGAGAGAGAGAGAGAGAGAGAGAGAGAGAGAGAGAGAGAGTCAACGAGACTTTCCTAATTTTGGGACACAAGGCGGGAAGAAGGTGATGTAGCCTCATTTTCTATGATTGGTGGGAACAAGGATGGTGGGAGGACCAGCCAATAGGATTTTCAAGGACAGCATACCCGGAATCTTTATTAGTACCCAACACAAAGTACGGGACAACAACTCAATAGAAGAAACATAATAGGAATCGTATTGAAGGGGTCAATAAAATGGGATATTACTTAAAAAAGAGTGTTCATAAGGGCTCTCTCGCTCTCTCTCTCTCTCTCTCTCTCTCTCTCTCTATACTACTACTACTATTAATGTATTTTTTTTTGTTCAACCAGGTTGAAAAGAAGAACAACAGCAACATGTTATAACAACCACCTGCCACCACCACCACCACCACTCACAGCAGCCCCAATCACCCCCCATTACCACGGCTGCCACCACCACCAATTTGCCACCACCACCACTCACCACTCAGCCCCACCGTCTAGAGGTAGGCGGCCTCACTTTCTGCCCCTCGTATTTGCTGGACAATGTGGTGAGGTTGCCTCCTGCAATCACACACCTTGCCTCACAACCTGCTGACATTTTTTTTTAAGACTGTGGTTGCCTGAGAGAGGGTTTAGGAGACTGTAAATTAACAGGAAGGAGTGGAAAGAGCTCATCTCAGTACCCTAAAGTCCCAACACTCCAGCTCGACTCCAAACTCCACAAAATTACCTACGAAAATATACACAAGGAATTCAAGCCTGTCTAAAAAAGTCTGTTAACCCTTAAAGCGGTAAAGCCTTCTTGTTTTGCCGTGCCTGTCATCCCACGGCATACGGCGCTTCTCGAACTTTTTGCACTCCCTGCTAACCTTCCATATCTTCACTCCTACTGTATTTCACATGACTCAATGAAGCACCTTGTATGGTATATCTCAACCCCCTCAACACCAGGACGCGTATTTGCTGAGTCCTGGCTCGCTTTTGCTTATAAGCTAATAGTCCCTCTCTCTATATGCTGATTCACTTATTGCTGTGTCCTTGGATTTTAAAATTGTAAATATTTAGTTTCATATCACATTTTAAAATTGTAAATATTCAGTTTCTAATATCGCGGACTGGTAAATCAAATCTTAGTTTCATGTCATGGATTTAAAATTGTAAATATTGTAGTTTCATATCACGGATTTTAACATTTGTAAATATTTGGTTTCATATCGCGGATTTTAAAATTATATATATTAGTTTCATATCTTGGATTTATAATTAAATATTTAGTTTCATATCAACGGATTTTAAAATTGTAAATATTTAATTTCATATCTAGGATTTTTAAGGCTGTAAATATTTGGTTTATATCACGGATTTGCAAAATTATAAATATTTAGTTTCATATCGCTGAATTTTGCGCTCTAGACTATTTTAATATATATATATATATATATATATATATATATATATATATATATATATATATATATATATATATATATATATATATATATAATATATATATATATATATATATATATATATATATATATATATATATATATATATATATATATATATACAAATAAAACTGAAATTATCCTAAAGCGGATTATCCGAAAACCGGATTATCCACAAAGGCCCAGTCTAGATAATGCAATTAATTATTTTCTACTCTAAAACATTTGCCAACATCAAAAATAAATGGAAAGTAGCACTACATATGTACTATATTAACACATTTAAAATTGATAAGAACAGTTAAAATGAATATGGCACCACTAATACCGTATATTGCCGGAAATAGACGGCAACGAATAGAATTAATGTATTTCGAACAAAAAACGTAAACAAATTCTCAACAACATTAACGTCCGCACCTTCGCCCAGCAAGGACGAAAAGGGGTGCGGCGCGAACAGACTGTAACTGCACGACTACCTCACCGTACTCTCAAGACAACGACTAAACACGACTCCCCTCTCCACTCCATGCCATTTCCCCTTCCAACATACGAGCTTTAACGATAATATGAGTCATCATGCTATGTCTCCACCTGCACACGATGCATCAAAGGTCACACTTTTGAGCTTGCACAACCATTCACAATCGCACTCTGCAACATCCACAATTCAGGATCTACAACTTTCACACAGTATCAACATACACTGGTCCAGAACAAGAGTGATACACAGACAAACATACAATAAAACATTTACATCACGTAACTGAAGCGGGGTAATACTTGTTTAAGGCGTGTTTGTTTGGTTTCATTAATTTACAACTTTACATGACCAGTCGGCGGCAGTCGCAACCGCCCATAATACCGACAAATTAAACTGGCTGATCAAAATAGCGGCCATAAATCCGGGATTATCCGAAAGTGGCTTATCCGAAAGAAACTTCCCTTCCATTTCCTGGATATTTTTATATATATATATATATATATATATATACATATATATATATATATATATATATATATATATATATATATATATATATATATATATATATATATATATATATATATATATATTATTCTACTTATTTTGCATTAAAAAAAAGCATTTTCTAGCCTAAAAACTGTAAACAATATAAAAAAAATTAAGTAAGTAATAAGAACATATTAAAAATAATATTAAATTGAAATAAAATACGTAGCGCACTGCAGATGAGTAGACAGACTCATTAATGCAGCTAAAACACAGCTACAGCCCCTTCCACTTGGATAGCTGGTTGCCCATGTGATCGTACGGCACTACTGGCTGATGGTGGGAGGCGACAGCACTACTTATATCTCCTGGCGCTGATTGGCTCAGCATTGAAGCATTGTTGGTTCTACCGTGGTGGTGGCATTCTGAGACAAAGGGAGAGTGTGTTACATTTTGTTGCTGCGTTAAATGTTTCTCGAGAACTTAGTGAGGACTCAGAATGAGATGAGGCAATGACTACACTTGAACAAGACTCAGTCCTAAACTTTATCAGCATGATTACTCAAACTATCTGATTTGGTAGAGCTCTGCCCATTATAGAGATGAACACGTGAGGACCTGCCGGAACCGCAGCTGATATATTCTTTCTTAGCATTTTCAGACCAATAACTTACTGACCACACGAGTAACCGCTTTATGTTGGTGATTAGAACTCGACGAGTTTCTTAAATGGCAGCCATTGACTTTTGACTCAAGAAACTAGTGGTTTGGGCGACCTTGTTCACACGGGTTGGAGGCGAGATCTCACAGAAGATATGTGCTTATATAAATAATATATATAAAATATATTATATAAATAATAAAATATATATAAGGTCCGTCATTTCTTGGATTTTCGGCCAGCGTGGAGTTCTGGAACGTAACCTCTCTAATGATAAACGAGGGATGCTACTGTATACAAATTATTTCCATTCATATTTCTATGCTATCTCAAAATTGAATTAATTTATATGCATCTAATTCTTGCATGTTTTTTATATATACTACATGCTGATTATGTTGAGATTTATGGCTGAAAATCCTGTTATATTCAATAGCGACATTTGAAATTTGCGCGCGGTGATCTTGGATACTGGGCGTGGGCGCGCTGTTTGGGCCTACCAGGTGAAGTGGGGTTAACTGCCCTTGAGCGTTAAGTTGAACATCATGCTGACCCTTTGCTGGAGCTGAAAAGGGAAAAAATTGAATTACGGATCGTTGAACGAAACATTATTATAGAGTTATCTACCCCAGTGACTTCCTTCTTGACTAAGACTTACAGTTTGCGAACATAACTTAAAACCATAACTTCCAGGGCCATCCTGATATGCCCTTGGTGGGTATGCTGAGGTCAAAGGGCCCCATCTCGTGGATTTAATTCACTGGGCAGGAGAGAGGTGGCTGTCTAGCGGACATCTTCTCCAAAGTTGGCACAAAGGCGTACGCAGCCAATGGATAGTCAAGGCAGCATGGCTGGGTATTGTTGGAAAGAAAACCACACGCTTACCCTGCTTCACCACAAACAAGTTAAATTGACGGCGCACTAAGTCAAAAAATGCCTTGTCCACTCTTATCCACACCCTCGGCACCAGCTGTGACCCACTATTGTCCACACCCGCACTCTAAGCGTTAAAGATTGTGGCTGTCCGAGAGGGTTCAGGAGGATGGAGGTCAACAAACTCCTCAAAATGACCAACAATATACTATGCCTTTAAAAATTAAAGCCTGTCAGGAAGTTGTGTGTGACAAGAACTAACATTTTTGGCGGCTGTGGAACACTGGTAGGGTGTAGGGTTATGATGTTCACTACTACTACTACTATTACTACTACTGCAGGAGGATGGCGGGGGCAGCAGTGGCAGCAGTGAGGCGGTGGCCGGCGGAGGAGGAGAGAGACAGGCGGAGAAGAACGTCAAGGTCCATTTCAATTCTTCCTTCAACGTTGTCA
>NW_026111643.1:35000-112500 GCF_024679095.1 Eriocheir sinensis
CTATATAACCTATATGTTCCACAGGAAAAACTATCAATCCAGTGTCAATAATCGTCAGATTAGCACCATTACTTTCATGTTGTGCCAAAGGATGCATCGTATCGATAAGTAAAACTGGCAAGTAAAATAATAAATAATGCATGCAGGACACCCGGCCTATATTTTCTGCTTCCCTCACTGCTGTGCTGTCTTCACTGCCTGAGCCTCCTCCCCTCACCTGCAGCATGAGTCTGCCTGGCCTGGCTGCACTCCGCCGCTCGCCCTTTCCCGCGAGTCATACCTTCCCATAAATTATTTTGTAATTCACTTACATTACCTTCTAACTATAAGTTGACAATTGTATTGCGTTCAGGAGACATCCCTTAATGAAATGCAATAGTTTATAGCAGCATACCTTTGAATATTTATTCAGATAATGATGATAAATAAACAGCGTTATAAAGATATCGGAAGAAAGCTTTCACTTCAACTCGCCAAAATTTCTTTATAGTTGCTTATTGCTATCTTTTTCCTGAGTATCGAAAGTTCCCCATTCATTGCCGAGTCTAAAGGTACCAACAGAAATTATCTGTCACGTACATGAGACAAGATATAACGAATAAAACATAAACATATACCATTATACACTGCCTCTCAGCACGGTGAGTGAGAGAGGCCGCCAGCCAATCAGCGCTCTCCTTACCCCCGTCCTCACCTCCCTACACAGCCTTGTGTCGTGCTGCCTCGCTGCTCCCTCTTCCCGGCGAGTGACACATGCTCATAAATAATTCAGTAATCCGCTTATATTATCATTTAACTATAATTTGATGATTGCATTCCGTTCAGGAGACATTCTTTTATGAAACGCAATCGTTTATAACAGCATTCCTTTAAATATTTACACAGGAAATGATAATAAATAAACAGTGTTATAAAGATATCGCAAGAAAATTTCCGCTTCAACTCGCTAAAACTTCTTTATTATTGCTTAGTAATAGTTTTTCCTGAGTATCGAAGCTTCTGCATTCACTGCTGAGTGCAACGGTACTAACAAAAATGGTCTGTTATGTGTATGAGACAAGATATAACGAATAAACATAGACATGTGCCACGCGAGCATTCATTATGCAGCCTTTCAACACAGGGTGAGCGAGAGAGCCAGCCAGCCAATCAGCGGCCTCGTTACAATGAGGCTCGGCTCCACGGCTCAGAGTTATGAATAGCCTTTAGTGACATAGGCAAATTTGCAGATGACACCAAAATAGGACGCACTATTAGGAAAAGGAGGATGCTAGAGCACTGCAGGAGGATCTCAACAAACTGTCAGCTTGGTCAGATAAATAAGAACATAAGAACATAAGAACGCAGGAGTCTGTAATAGGCCGGTAGGCCTGTACGAGGCAGCCCTTTGACCCTAAGCTCCTGTGTATCTAACCCCACCTAATATCGCTGTCCATGAATTTATCTAGTCTATTTTTGAATGTGACAATTGTATTGGCACTCACCACGTGACTGCTAGCTCATTCCACTCATCCACCGCCCTATTTGTAAACCAATTTTGCCTGTGTCCCTGTTGAATCTGAATTTATCCAGTTTAAACCCATTACTTCGTGTCCTACCCGGTTCTCTTACCAACAAAACCTTATGAATGTCTCCCTTATTAAAGCCCTTCATCCATTTATAAACCTCGATCATGTCTCCACGCACCCTTCGCCTTTCTAGAGAATGCAAGTTTAACTGTTTGAGTCTTTCCTCGTATGGCAAGTTTCTCAACCCTTGAATCATCTTAGTCATCCTCCTCTGCACCGATTCTAACATTTTGATATCCATTCTGTAGTAAGGTGACCAGAACTGAACCGCATAGTCAAGATGAGGTCTAACTAATGCTAAATATAGTTTGAAGAAGACTTCGGCGCTTCTGTTGCTTACGCTCCTTGAAATAAATCCCAGTACCCTATTTGCTCGATTTCTAGCTTGAATGGATTGTGCCCTTGGACGGAGATCAGAGCTCACTAAGACCCCTAAATCCCTCTCGCACCCAGACCTGCTTATGAGAGTGTCATTTAAGCAATAGGTTTGTGAGGGGTTGTTCCTACCTACACTCAGAATACTGCACTTCCCTACATTAAACTCCATCTGCCATATATGCTCCCAGTCATACAATCTGTTGAGTTCACCCTGGAGAATGCTAGCGTCCTGATCCGACTCAATTGCTCTACCAATCTTGGTATCATCTGCAAATTTACTAACATCACTACTAATTCCTGTATCTAAGTCATTGATATGCCAGATGAATTTTAACATCACCAAGTGTAGCATACTTAGTGTAGGAACACGCAACCCATTACACGGGTATAGCTTAGACTCCACAGCAATAGGCAGGTCAGAGTGTGAAAGGGATTTGGGGGTGTTAGTGAACTCTGACCTAAAACTAAGGAAGCAATGTATTAGTGCGAGGAATAGGGCTAACAGGGTATTAGGATTTATTAACAGGACGGTAACCAACAGGAGTGCAGAGGTCATCCTCAGACTCTATTTAGTGTTAGTTAGGCCACACTTAGATTATGCTGTCCAGTTTTGGTGCCCACACTACAGAATGGACATCAACTTGCTAGAATCAGTTCAGAGGAGGATGACCAAGATGATTCAGGGCTGAGGAACCTCCCATATCGAAATAGACTGAAACATCTAAACTTACATTCACTAGAGAGACGAAGAGTGGGGAGATCTGATAGAAATATTTAAATGGGTCAAGGGTTACAACAAAGGCGATATAAGTAAAATACTGAGAATTAGCCAGCAGGAGAGAACTCACAGTAATGGATTTGAATTATAAACGTATAGATTTAAGAGATATATAGGCAAGCATTGGTTTAGTAATAGGGTGGTGGGGGAATGGAATTGACTCAGAAATCACATAGTTAGTGCAGGGACGATAGCTTGTTTTAGGAGTAGACTGGATAGCTACATGGACGAGGATGACAGGTGGCAGTGAGGTGTGGGTGCAGTAATGAGACAGGGTACTGGAGCGTACGCCTGTACCGAAGGTAAACGAGGATCAAGCCCTACCTGTAATCCCTGAAACTACACCTCATCCATCGTGAGTAGTGGAGGGATTCTGAGCTGCCCTGTGTAGGCCGCCCGGCCTCTTGCAGTTTCCCTATGTTCTTATGTTCTTCTTATGGACTGGTTGTGATATTCTCCCACCATCACTGTTCCTCTAATGCTTATTCTAGACCAGACCTAAACCAGAAGAAGCAAAAGGAATCAGTCAAATTTACTGCAGAGATTGTTGATGGTGGGAGGAGGAGCAATGTTCGGGTTCATCAGGTCCTTATGTTATGGGCAGCACCTCCGGGAAAATGTGCCCTCTTGACATCGTGACTATTTAGACTGGACTGGTATCAGTCCCTGCAAAGCGTTGCGCCATGACTGACCGGTGGTACAACTCCTCACTAAGGAGGCCAGAATTTAGGCTGATAATGCCATCAATATGTGTCTTGGTGCTTAATTAGCATTTCAGTGTTTCTAAAACAAGAAAATGCTGTCATATATTCATGTAGGCATATCACCTGCAGATGACAGTGAGATGATCCCCAGCATTCTCAACAAGAATCCTTGGACAAAGCCTTGACTTATGATGGCTTCATCTTTGTTGCTTTCATCACACTAATAGGGAATGCACAGACCAAGACAGTAGGAATAAAATTATTGTCTGAAAATCGATCACTCCTTTATTATAAAGAAGGGCAGTTCTAATTGGTTTGAGGTAACAGTGCTACCATTGTCAAGGCCTTGACCATGTCGCTGACAAGTGTGCTTAAAACTTTGGGCCCTAGATGAGGTTTCTGCATAGGTGCTCATGAATAACAGGACTATCATAATTAAGCTTTCTAAATGAAAAATGTGTTAATTCCACATCAGTTTCTGAGTCATCTGCAAAGACTGTTCTTCATGACAGCTCAGCAAAATAGAGTCAACAAGGATACTACCAACTTCCCAGAGAACCAGATGAAACTAGGTCTGCTCCACGTACATTTCCTGTATAAAATAATAGATTATATCAGAGAGCTCTTAGATGCTTCAACATTGGTGTATTATGCAAAACAGAAACTTATTTATTTGAGTCAGAGCTGAGCATAACTCATGTTGCAAATGTCTTAGACTTCCTCAATAATTTGTGTTGCCAGTCCCATCGTGATCACCTGAGTTGTGTTAAGCAGTTATGTACTCTGCTTCACTGATGATATCCCACAGATAGGCATTAGCATAGTCCCTCTTAGTTATTAGCTGCTAGAAATGGAACTACACGTTACCAGTGGTTTATAGGCCTGGTCATTGGGCAACAGATAGGGCTTTATGGATGAATCTCGGCAGTTTCTTGAGCTATTTTTTTCACGCCCTGTTAGATACATCAGTAATCTCCTGCATCATCCTCTCACTTTCTGTCGACAACACCATATCATATGTAAACAGGCCTGCCACTGTGTCTCACATCACACACCTTAATTGTCTCACACCCTCACCAACACAAAATCTCTTCACTCAGCTCCTATTTCCAGCATCCAGAGGCACTCACATCCTTGTAAAATATGTTATCCCTCCGCCAAATACACTCCCACTCCATATATCTACATCATATCCTATAAACCCTTCCTGTCAAATGCATCATAGGCTTTGTCGAGGCCCGTGAAGGCAGCAGACAGCTGCCTCTCCTGCTGTAGGATACTCCCCACTATAACTCTCACTCTAAAAATTTGATCCCTGCATTCCTCTCTCTTCCCAAAAACCCACTTGTTCACTGCTAACACTTTTAATAATAGTTTTCATCATCGCTGAATTATAATAAGTTTTCTTTGCTGCTCGACTAACTGATGTTAGCGTGTTTCTGTATTTCATAAGTACATTCATACACAAGAGGACACTTGGCTTACAATTTTGCATTGCATTTCGTTGTCTTATTGATTTTCAATTGCTACTTTATAAGGTTTACCCATATGCTTGTTTTTGATTACATATTATTTAACAGGAAATTTATTCTTGTAAATAGTTAGAAAGTTTTCCATGTGTCTATCAAAGTCATCGTTGACATATAAATCATTAACACCAGTGTTCCATTGGTGGTTTATTAAGTCAGCTTGAATCTCTTAATCGAATCCTCATCAAATTATCTTTTTAACTATTGTGTGATTGTAAGATGCACTACTGAGTACTGACTGAACTGAAACTGGAAAATGATCACTGAAAGAAGAATGTAATATGCCCCTTGTCGTGTAGTGTTGTAAATCATTTGTCCGTATGTGATCAATTAAAGTTGCTGAAGTGTTGTTACTCTGGTTGGCTCAGTTATCGCCGGAAGACCGAGCGCGCATAAAGAAGGTTCACAAGATTCTGAACATTGCCTTGCTTGTGGTTCAACAGACTGAGATTAAAATCCCTGTGATATACAGCACATCACATCTGCTTCCGAAACTACTTCCAGAATATTCTCAGGTGATAATAATTACTGCCAGTTCTTCCATTTGGTGGCCTGCATAATATACCAACGCCGGTGTTGGTGAGAATCCAGTACCCACAAAAAGTGACGACACAAATCAACAACAAATAAATAATAGGAGCAAAACAGTCTCATCCTCACACTACTCAGAAACGAGGAAAAGGAATATGAGGTGTGGCACGATAAGCGTCCCGTTGAAAACACAAACATTATAGCAGCGACTTGCAGGAACGACCTTCCCGTAGTCGGGGCAACCTGACAGGATCTAACTCCTGCCCTGGTGACAGACAGGACGGCCAGCACAACCAACAACTCCTGATAACAACTACCACTGACGGGCTCTAGAGGCTGTGGGTCCACAGCCAAAATAGCCCCATAAAACACCCACGAAGAAGAAGAAGAGTGTTGGGGACCGTCGCGCGAGTACCCGGGGAACACTACTGTCCACTGTGTGCCGCGTGTGGCCAGGCGGGGACACACGACAGGCAGTGTGTGTGTGTGTGTGTGTGTGTGTGTGTGTGTGTGTCATCTCCGTGCAAGGACGGGCGGCAGACTCACCACCACACGCCCACAGCCTCCTGCCAGACTTCTATAGTATGACAGCCAAGTTCCCTGACCACCATGACAGCCTGAACAAGGTCTAGCGGGGCATGCCTGCCTAGGTGAAGCTGATCCCACGAGGGAAGGTAATGATGGAGTGTGTGACCGGCATCGCCAATACGCCCTGGCCCTGGTGTTCCTCCAGTATCACACCTGCTGCCCTGGGCTGCTGGGCACCTTATTGAGGTGCCTTGTACTGCTGCTTAGCTTTTACATAATCATTCCTGCAGAAACTGTTAAATGGGTGCCTGCTGTTCCTGTTGAGTGGGTGGAGCATGACATCTGATATTCATTCTGATATTCTGACATTCTGATATTCGGACCATTATTAAAGAAGAAGTTCATGAGTTGAGCGAGAGGGAAAAGAGGAAGGACAGTATCATCATCAAAGGGCTTGCATTTGGGGAAAATTTTCAGACAAATTTAATCCACTTGTTTCCTATTTATGGCCGGAGCGAGTTGAACCAATCACACTTGTAGATATTGTGCCTTCCTCTGCTTCCTTGGTGAGAGCCAAGATATCAAATGTCAGGGTGAGGCAAGAGTTACTGTCTAGGTGCAGTAAACTTTCTGGGAGCCGCTTTCCACCATTTTTATCTCTAGGACCTCACCTACAATCAGCGGGAAGAGCTGCGGAAAAAGGGCTTCTGCCCAGGCCATGAGGAACCCCAGCCTGCTAGTTCTTCACACATCTTTAACAAAAGCTTAGCCTCTGTTGTTTTGCCCAGTCATGAGTCCCCCATACCCTCCCACATCTCACTTAGTTGCATCCTCTGCCTCTAACCTTGAAGTATGTTCAAAAGATGGGAACCCTCAAAAAAACCTCACATAGAACTTTCTTCTTGGCAAAATCTGAGTAATTCTTCTGTAGATAACCTCTTCATTACTTTTGTACTTTTGAATCTCAACTGTTTAATCAATAAAGTTAACTTTTGGCAGAGTTCGTTTCTAGTCACAGTATTGGGGTATGTTGTGTTTGTGAAACTTGGCTAACTTGCAATGTTTCTGATCCAGTTATCAGTATATCGGGTTATAAATTTTCCGAAATGACTCTCCTTAAATCTAAGAATCACGGTGTTGGGATTTACATTCGAGATGATATTAAAGTGGGGAAAACTTATTCAGATCATCCGAATACTGTTGGGTATTTTTGCCTGATTTTGGCGTTACTATATTAGTAGTTACAGGCCCCAAGTAATTCTTTGGAAGATAATACTGCTCTTGTTTCATACCTGGAATCTTTCTGTGTTGGTAAAGAATTAATACTGGTTGGTGACTTTAATCTCCCTACTGTTGTCTGGTCCACTGAGGTTCCTTATTGCACTTCCTCTATTGATATTAGATTTCTAGATTTGTTTTCATCTTTGGGTCTCATGCAGTGGGTTACGCAAAGTACCTATGTCCGGTATAATAATATACTTCACTTGGTCTTTACATCTGAAGATGATAGAATTTCCCATGTAGATATAATAGACCCCTTTCCAGGTTGTGACCATTTTCCAGTTTTGTTTGAGTATTTATTTAGTTCTAATCCAAACATTAATAATGTACATAACAACTTTGACTTTTATAATGGCAACTACACCTTGTTAAACCATCACATTTTGAACTTTGATTGGGATAATGAATTCCTTGGCTTAGATATTGAACAATCATATTTAAGATTTAAAAGTTTAATGCTTAATGCCATTCAGCTATTTATTCCAATTAAGAAGGCAACAGGAATCAGGAAACCTCCTTGTGCAAAATCTATACCTCCTTCTTTAAAACGGCATAAACAACAGGTATGGTTGGAGTATAAGGATGCTCGGACAAAGTTTGGCAGATCTTCCCCAATAGCCTTGAGGTTGTAGCATTCTTTTAAGACAATATCTGTTCAACATAAAGATGCTGTCCATCAATCTGTAATTAAGTATGAAAGATCTTTAGTTTCTCCTGAAAATCCTGATGTTAAACGTTTTCACCCTATCTTCAGTTAAGAAGGTTCAGCGTCCTACTATTGGACCGCTGTATGGAGATAATGGCTGGTGCGCTGACACAACTGACATGGCAGATCTTTTATTGATGCATTCTCTGGTGTATTTTCTTCTGCTGACTTATTGAATCCTTATCCTGTTAAGCATTGTGACAATTCATTTATATTTAATATATTTAGTTTTGATATTTTTAAAATTGAGATTATCCTTTCTAAGCTGAAATCTTCTGCTTGTTGTGGCCCTGATGGTATACCTTCAGTATTTTTAAAGAGATGTGCCCCCTCCATTAGTTATCCTTGTTCTTGTTGTTCAGAAAATCACTTTATCAATGCAAGTCCCATCTGACTGGAAAGATGCTAATGTTATGTTCAAAGGTGGAATCCATTCTGATCCCCTCAACTATAGACCAATCAGTTTGACATCAGTGTGCTGTAAATCTTTTGAAAGAATAATTGTGTCTCAACTTACTTCTTATTTGGAAGATAATAACTTACTTTCACAGCATCAGTATGGTTTTAGATCGGGTAGATCAGTTTTCGAGCAACTGTTGTTTACTTATGACTATGTGACTCATTTCTATGATAGTGGTATGTCAGTGGATGTGATATTTTTTGATTTCAAGAAAGCTTTTGATGTTGTTAATCATAGATTATTACTCTTAATGCTGTCTAGTATTGGGATTGGGGGGTGTTTGCTGGGATGGCTGAAAGACTATTTGAGGAGAAAGATGCAAGTAGTTGTCCATGGAAGTAAGAGTTATAGAGCGGTGTAAGCAGTGGTGATACCCAAGGGTCTGTAAATGATTGGTCTCTTGCTTTTCTCATTTACATTAATCATGTTGTTTCAGAACTAAATTGTAAGTTTTGTTTATTTGCTGATGATCTTAAATTATACCTAGCTACTGAAATTTCTGTCTTACCAATTAATTTCTCACAGTATTTTGCAGAGAGACATCAACATTCTCTACAACACAAGCAGCTCTTGAGTTTATCTTTCTCAGTTGGCAAATGTGCCAGAATGAACTTTGTAGAATTTTTATGCTCCTGCTCCTTTACCATATTTTATTGTAAACCAACCCATACAAGATGTAGATAACTATAAGGATCTTGGGGTCAGGGTGATTCCTCCCTAAAGTTTCATTTGCATGTGAGAGAAATCACTGGCAAGGCTGGAGGCATTGGTTACAGTATGCTAAAGGGTACCCTTTGCAGATCTGATCTCATGAAGGCAGTTTTTATCATGCATATTCTCACTAACTTGGACTATGCCTCTGTGGTATGGTACACTGGATATAAAGGAGATATAAGGCTTTTAGAAAATGTTCATAGTAGTTTGACCAAGAAAACTACCTGTTTCCATGATCTGCCATACAGTGAACGTCTCGCAGATTGAGTATCTATTCCATTAAAGGAAGATTGATCAGAGCTGATCTCATTATGGTGTTCAACATTCTGAAAGGGTTTTGTCCGAATCTAGGTCACCCTTTTGTTAGAAATTTCAACAGACACGAGATGCCACTCCTTTAAGCTTTTTGTTCCTTGTTACAATACTGATGTTCGAGTTCGTTTCTTCTCTGTGCGGGTCATTAGCATTTGGAATAATTTACCAGAATCAGTTGTTGTGTAGAATTCTGTTAATACTTTCAAACGGCATCTCCACACTTCTCTTGGTCAAATTTTGTATGATTTTGATTGACTTTGGGTTGTTGAGTATCTCTTTAACTTGTAAACTTGTGTCCTGTGCTGTGCTGTGTCTCCACTCGGGATTGCCAACCTGACTATATTGTCTTGACACTTACTCAAGAGTATTATGGCAGTTGTTTGTGTGGTCTTGGTGATGCCACATTAGCCAACCATCAGAACATCTAAAGGACAATCTACTTGCTGTCTTGGTTGGAGGCGTCACCTGATTCTAGATGGGGTTCTCCCCATCTAGGTAAGAAATTTAGGTAAGACACACGCCAGGGGTCAAGGGGGAACAAAGGTAATGCCCCCCTAAGGAGGTGCTGTGTCAGATTTTGATATTTTAAACCAAGGAAGGGTTGATGGGGACAAAACCCCACCCAGCAGGTGATGTTGAATTTGAATAGATCTGTTAAGTTTAGTAGGGGGCGCTGTGCAATGACTTGCACAGTGTAATATTGCACTCATGCCGGTGCACAAGTGCAAAATTAGTAGTTACACCTGCACAGCTAAATTACCTTGATCTTGATCTATAATACGCAGGGCACCCATTCAGGTGCATAACATGCATATTTGTGTTGGCTGTTGGGGGAGCTGGGTGTGTGGGGGAGGGAAGTGAATCCAGTGTAATTGTTAGTGTTGGTGTGTTGTGGTGACAATTGAATGTGTATTTGTTTTCTGAATGAGTCTATTGTACCACAGTCTAAAATCTGTTGAGGGAGGCTGTTTCAGTCACTTATGGTGCATAGAAAGCATGAGTGCTTGTATGCTTCAGTGTTAGTGTGATATGTTTGGTATTTATGGGTGTGTGTGTTACGAATACGTTGACTGTTTGTGTTGTGTAAGTATGTGGGTGGGTCAATGTCAATGTGAGTGCTTGTGGATCTTGTATATCAGTGTAAGTCTGTGTGCTTGTTCGCGTATGTGAAGAGGTTCCATGTTTATCTGTTGTTTGATCCAGGTTAGGATGCCAGGCGTTCAAGTGTAATTGTTTGTAATGAACCTTGCCGCCTTGGTGTTGATTTGTTCTAGCCTATCAATGTTTCTGTGTGTAAGGATCCCACACCGTGGAGCAGTATTCAAGTGTTGGTCTCACAAGTGTGTCATAAGCTACCTAGTGCTTGTGCAAGATCCTTCTTGGTTGCAATGCCTACCACTGATTATTGTATATTATTTTTGATAAATTCTTGATATGCTTTACAAGGGTATAGATATTGGTTATCATGTCAGGCTTTGATGGGTTAGTATTCACCTTAGAAAACATGGAGTGGCAGCACACGGGGTAGTTTTTGATAAATCCCTGTGACCCACTTTGCGATGGTTATAGATATTGGTTATTACCTATCTGTTAGGCATTTATCCCCACAATAATGTGTCCTCAAGGCTCTGTTTTGTGACAGTTGAATTTCTATATTTAAAATTATTGAAAATCACCCCATATCAAAAACCTTGGGAAAATATTGCCACTGAAATAAATCTTAACCAGTTGATGAAGGCGAACCGTTGTGTTGCAGGATGACGGAAGACACGCCCCAGAGAAAGAAGTCACCAGGAATCCCCGCGAGGTCAGCTTGCCGGGGCACAGCAGCGGCAGCAACCGATGGCAAGTCTGGAGAAGCAGGTGAGGCAATGGTTGAGGCTGGGCAGCTCTGGTCTTTGTTACTAGGTCAGGAAAAGGCAGAGGCCAAGGGAGTGAGAAGCTCTTTTTCTTTTTTTCATTTGTCCAGTAAATGAAGCAGCTCAAGGGGAAAAAAAGCCCACTATGCATTGCTCCTGTAAAAGTAGATAGAAGTGAGTGGTCTGGAGAGAGTCAGCTACAGGTGGAGAGGTGTCTTGATACTCCCCTCATGAAAGAGTTCAAGTCATGGGCAGAAGGAAACACAGGCAAAGGAAGCTTGTTTGTTCCAGAGTGTACCAGCAAAAGGGATAAAGGAATGCAGACGGTGGTTTACTCCTGCATAAGGGATTTGTATAGCACAGGAATGAGACAGAGTAGAAAGTTGTGTGCAGCTTAGAGTGAATTTTTTCCCCTTCATTACTAGGCGGCATTAGATGTCCAGGCTTGAGGGACAGGAAAAGCAAGATCCCTACAATGCAGTACAGTTTACGTGGCATACCATATTGAAATTGCTACATTTGACACACATTTTGTCAGTAAGATACAATCTGATTGACCGATTAGGACCCCAACACACACACACACACACACACAGACACACACACACACACACACACACACACACACACACACACACACACACACACACACACTAATAACATCGATGATACGTCCAAGACTGGAATATGCAGCATTAGTGTGGTCACTTAGATTGAAGAAAGAAATTAGAAAGTTGGAAAGAATACTGTAACGGGCTTGTCGGGGGGCGTTTAAAGGGTGTTGATTAAGACTTCGGCTTCCTTAAGGCGAATTATATTCGTAGCCTTTATGTACAAGAAGCGACGGAGCGAGAGCGACTGTCGTTGTGTGTCAATCGGACTCTCGTGAAGGAGTGGCGAGTTACAGGTTGGAAAATAATTGTTACAATTGGTCACGTATGTCAAGGTGACCTCCACGCACCATCGGAGTGCTAAGTATACAAAACTGAGACGGTAAACACTGACGGACGACATTCTTATAAGGTGGCGTGATCTATCTGTCGTGGGGTTTTTCCATTGACAATTGTATGCCTAATTCGTGGTGATATTAAATAATAATAATACATTGATATCCTACTATAACACTGCTCGGTCACCTACCAGTGATCGCGACCTCGCGATATATAAAAATCGAAATAGCAGTCTAGGTACCATGAACATACATAGAGGGAGTTTGTCAAGCAGACTGCCTATGATACAATTATATGAAAACACTGGCTATGTAAGAACAGATGTGGAATTATAATATAAATAGGGAGAGGAAAACCACAACGTGTGTGACATGAAACATAAGAAACCTCTCAAAAGATAAATATAAGGACACATGTAAAAGAAACTATCAACTGGCATAGTTACAGACAATGAAACGTTGATCTAGCTCCTAAAAAAAAATATACAGTAGTGAAACACAGCACAATGTTAAGAATAGGAGCAGCCAGGTTTCTGTCCCCTGACTTGTCTGAGAAAAGGAAAACTACCTTGCCAGTGGCCTCCCGGCATCCAGTCGCCGCGTCTGCACAACCAAATAATCGTGCAGGACAGAGTTTCTCCTAATAAGGTAGCACATGACGACGAGACTGACGAACATCAGAAACATTGGTACAAAAAATCCAGGGTACAGGTAGGGAGATGCAAATAATCAGGCAGCGTTTCTCCAGGGCTTCCGCAAACTCTGTTTTGTTCGCGAAAGACAATGAATTAAGGGAATTAGTCACATACGAGATGCTGGAGAAATGAATGTCATCGAGAGACCGTAGAGGAAACACGCGATGGGAAATGTTGGCCGTGAAAACCAGACGGATCAGGGACGGGTACGTAGTTATTTTAGTGGAGCGGATATATCATGCTTACGCAATGGCATAGTTACCAGTAACCCGTTGATAAGTGGTACTCTCCGGCAGATGACCGATACATAGAATGACTGAGGGAAATAAAATAATGCAGACCCTGAAAGTTCTTATGGAAAACAGGCGTTGGTGTTAGCTGCTTGTAGGGGCACAGGGAAAGAGCGTCAGACGCGTTCACGCGGGTGAGGGCGATCTCGCATACCCCTCCCCGAACTGGAAGGAAGGCAAAGAGAGACGCAGAGCAATAGAATCGCCCGAAGACCGTCTCCTTGCAATACTGCAAGAGTGAGTAGCTACCCGTTGAATACAGAGCGAAATCCTTCGCGATTAGAACAAGAGACGGGACGTCCAGGGCCAACACACCGTCCTTTGCCGAAAAGGAACGGGACAATTTCGTGTGCCTCAAACACGTCCGCCGTCTGAAACGGAACATGGGTGAGGCTGACCAATCAAGGGGTAAAATATTGACTCATGTCCGGGGTGAATAAAGGTGTTAGGGCTATAATTTTGTTACCCGATCTGGACAGTCGTTCTCAAATCGTGTAGAGGGAACAAGGCAGGTGTGACTCTACCGTGCGCTGCGTCAACCACGTTGCTAATAACCTGCTGATTTGCCGTTGCGACGGAGTTAATGACGTTTTCCAATACATGCAAGGCCTGATCTAGGAGGAGAAACTGATTCACCTGGTCGATCTGTTTGATAACCATGTTGATAACCTCTACCATCTTATTTGTCTGCTCTAGCAGTTCCTCAATGTTAGTATGCAATTGCGCAAGTTTTCTACAATTGGCGTTGATCACCCTGCGATTTCGAGCAGCAAAGGAACGTACATGAGCGTAGTGGTCCCGCAAATCGCGAACGTCCCTGTCGGTCGCCGTACCGAAGAGGAACTTTGAGGCGGACCCAACGATGTTGAGCAACCCCTCTTTACCTGAGAGTGAACTGATTGAGAACTATAATCCATGTTTACCTCATCAACCTTCCCCGTAAGAACAGAATCCTATCCTCCAGTAGTTGAAAAAGAGTCAGAGAGTTGGTACCAGAAGGTGCCTTGGAGTCCCTCGTCGTGGGAGCCCGTATGGCGTCTGCCATGCCGAGGAGTTATTCTGAGAATATCCTGAGTGTGTCCGTGGTGTTGGTCAAGGAAGTATATGGATATTTTACGAGGAGCACATCTTCTATGAGGAAGACCTCTCCTATGTGTGCCGTGAGGGCACCAGGCTTCAGGTGGATGGGTGTTGTTGCAAGCAGGGAGCCGAGGGACAACAAGATGGTCAGAAAACGCAACATCATGATCTGAAAGCGGTGGAATGAAGTATTTAAACCCGTGGTCTCAAGTTATAGCTATGGGTGTTGAGATTATCTTGTTGAACATTTGACTCTGAGGGGGAAGTACCAATATCAAGGTCCAAAGGTGAGGGAATTACTTTCAGACGATCACTGTGAACTTCTAGACTGACTCCACTATTCGACTCGAGAACCTCGAACCGATTACCCTGACATTCCGAACAACTCGGTAAGGACCCACAAATTTAGCCCCAGTTTCGAACCTTTCCGCTTGCTTAATCATGACTGTGTCACCCTCTTTGAAATTCACCGGGACGGCCTGTTTGTGTTGTTTTGACATCATTTCAACCTTCGTAGCTTTTAACGTACACCTAACTTCTGAGTATATCTTGGAAAACATATGCATCTGCTGTTGTGCGTACCTATCAATGTTGTAGAGAGGTTGCTGTGTTGTTAGGAAGTCGTACGGAAGACGTTTCTCCACCCCATACAAGATGTAGTAGGAGACTTCCGTAGAGTCGTTTACCGACGTATTTATGGAAGCGGCTATATGCGATAGCCAATCCTCCCAATTATCGTGGAGATCGTTCACGATAGGCCTGAGGACCTGTAAGATTTTCCTATTAGCCCTCTCCGCCAACCGATTAGCAGCTGGGTGGTAAGCTGTGATGAAGGATTGCGTGATGTTAAACTGAGCGCATATTTCGCTCAATACTGAGTTCCTAAACTCGGTGCCATTGTCACTCAGAAGAATTCGAGGAGACGAATGTGGACACAACACGTGAGTCACGAGGGCATGGGCCACGCGTGGGGCTGTCTTGTCCTTGAGAGGCGCTAGAACTAGAAACCCAGAGAACTGGTCGACGCACACCAATAAGTAGCGCGAACCATGTTGTCTCAGTGGTATCTGTAATAAGTCTATATTAACAACATCCCATGGCGCCTCTGGTACTGGGTATTGCAACATAGGTGCTGGCCCTTTGACGGACCCCTTGTGCTTAGCACAAACGACGCAATGTGCGACATGTTTTTCTACATCAACCCGTAATGTGGGCCAGTAGAATTTTCGTCTGGTGACAGATAGCGTCTTGTCTCTTCCTGGGTGACCCGCAATGGGAGTGTTATGGACCAGCTTAAGCGTCACGGGGACGTATTTGTCTGGGATGACCAGTTGGTCTATAGGTACCGGTTTATTGGCCATGACCTACAAAGGAGGTTGTCCTCTGATAGGAAGAATTGTGAAAAGGAACTGGCACCAGGAAGGTTTGATTCGTCTCCCGACCCGAGGGCGTAAATTAACCTCTTCCACACAGGGTGGTCACGCTGAGCAGTGTGTAGCTCAGGTGAAATGAAGTTGTGGATGACCTCTGGGGTGGTAATCGCGCCTATCGGAACATTCCGAGATAAGGCATTTGCGACCACATTTGTTTTCCCGGTGATGTATTTTATCTCCGGATTGTATGCTTGGATCGTTAAGAACCATCTTGCCAGACGACCGTGTAGGTTTTTTCCCTTGAAAAGATCAGTTATGGCCGCGTGGTCCGTAAACACCACAATTTTGTACCCCATCACAATGTCACGAAAATGCTTCAGAGCCCACACAATGGCAAGAGCCTCTAGGTGGGTAACAGAATAGCTCTTTTTCCGGAGCTGTGGCACTGACTGGCGAACGCTATCACATGCTTTTGCCGGACATATCTGTTTGCATCAGCGCGGCTCCTACTCCACTAGCCGAAGCGTCGGTATAAAGCTGAAAGGGGTCCTTGAAATCTGGAAAGACAAGGACCGGAGCCCGTGTAAGCGCTTTTAAATCCTCAAACTCGTTTGTTGAGCTGGGAGCCACTGAAATGGTACGTCTTTCTTTAAAAGATGGGTTAGGGGACCTGCGCCAGCTGCGAAGTCCTTAATGAAAGGCCTGTAATAACCTGCGACACCCAAGAAAGACCGTACCTTGTCCGCAGACGTTGGCTGAGGGAACTCGGCAATAGCCTTTATTTTGTCGTCCACTGTGTGGATGCCGAATTCGTCCACGACATGCCCCAAGAACTTGATCCGAGGCTTTAAAATTCACATTTGGTGATTTTGAGCTTTAACTGACTCTTGAAGTCCTTTGAAAGTCAAGGAGCCCTTGAGCCCGAACGGCATCCTCGTCCACCATAGTGGCCATGAGGCGTGCTGAAAGCCGTTATTTCACGTGACTCGGGGCATGGGCAGTTGCCAGTAGCCACTGACCAGATCAAGACTCGTAAAGACTTTATTTCTCTACCGAGACACATCAGAAGATCTCTAAGAACGGGAAGCGGAAAATGATCAACCACGGTCGCGGTGTTCACACGCCGGAAATCAATCACAGGACGATAAGAGCCGTCTTCTTTGGAACCAGGAACAAGGGCGAATTCCACGGGAATTGATTCTTTGATGACACCTTGTTCTAACATTTCAGAGATAAGTTGCTGCACCACCTCCTCTGACTGTGGGGAGCTTGTACGCATTGATATATACAGGATTTGTATTGGGTTTTAACTTAATGTGGTGTTCAGCACACTGCGTAACTCCAAGCGGCTCGCCTGGTAGAGCAAGCGCCCCCCGATAATGTTCCAGAAGCTGGACTAAGGTTGGCTTAATTTCGGAATAGTGCAACTTTAGAACGCCTCTAAATTAGCTGTGTCTTGTTCGGGAGAAGCCTGACACGCCGAGGTTATGCCTGAGACCTGGGCTGAAAAGTATTCAGCTGGTTCCGGGGCGACATTTCTCCCATACACTAGACACTGGCATAATCGAACACCGTGTTTTAAGGATACTGGGGATCCAGACGTGTTTATTACCAATGCCTCTGCAAAACCTCCCTCCTGGACTGTTGCAAGAGTTACCTCCACCGTCACGCGGTGTACGTGAGGAACTCCGTCGATACACACATCACTGCCCGCCGGAGGGGCGTTAGGCAAACGGATTTTAACAAGTTTTGCAGCACGATCCGGAACTATATGAGGACCTTCTACGACTGCCGTTACTGTCCGCCACAAGTCTGCAATGGTTTCGTGTGGTTTGACCGCAAGAGGGGACACTTGGCGGTGGCAGCCCTGAGTCTGTGGTGGGTTGGTCATTTTCCACCTCTGAGGGTGAGATTACAGTTGACAGAGGCGATGGATTGACCATCCCCTGTATTGCGTCGGCCTTGATACACGATCGCGTTGTATTCAGGGTTTATGGTTATGTGCAGGTCTATCATGGCGTTCAATCCTAAGATCCCATCCACAGGTAAAGCAAACCTGCTAGAGACATAAAAGAAATCTCGAAAGGGACATACTTTTTCATGTAAGCTGACTGTTAGTGGTAATTTCGCCCAAGGATTCCCAAAGTGGTGCCCGTCACGCCTACCACAGTCAGGCTGTTCTCTTGAGCGGCCAATTTTCCCCACTCGCTTGTCGTGTCAGTGACCTGTAAGCGGAGTCGGATATGACATTGACTGTGGCACCTGTGTCAACCGCTAAGGTGAGTGAAGTGTTGCCCACCTTGCAAGGGAGGGCAATTATGCTTGTCCGTCCCAAGGCGGCAATGACGGTGTCAAGTTGCTCCCACTAGTATTTTCCTTAAGGGACACTTGGATGTACGCCTGGGGCTGTCACGAAGTCATTTCTTTTTATTCTGAGAAGAGGAGTGTGGTGTACTGTCCGCTGAGGACTTGTACTTCTGTTCCTCCTTGGCCTTTTGTATTGCAGAACAACTGTCTGAATCATGAAAACAATTCCCGTGGATATGGCAAAAGGCAGCCTTCCGCTGATGGTTTGGCCTAGGTTCCTGTGTGATGAATGATGCCTGCCCCTGTAACCTCCTGACCTCCTATCTGAGCCCCTGTCTCGAATGTGTTGATTCCCTACGTTTCATGAAACAAGAATGTTCAGAATGTCCTGATTGTTTGCAAAAACTACAGGTGAGAGAGACCTTACTTTGAGCCTGTAATACTGCGGCTGGTGCGAGGGGATGCTGGTGAGGTGTCCTTGAACCTTGGAGTGGGTTGTAAGTATGCAGACGAACCCGGGGGTGAACGAATTCTGCGGCCTGTAATTGATAAATAATGAGTGCCTGAACATAAGATTACCTTAGTAAATTCACCGGTTGTGGTATCGTGTTCCAGTCCCTCTTCACTTGAAGGACGAGCCAATTGGTTAAAGGTGTCGCCGAGTTTAGCGAGTGTCTTTGTTCATACTATGGTGTAAATCATTTACAAAATAGGAGCATATGTTGATAGCTGTAAATATGAACCAATAAACGGAACGTGTAGGAATGAATAGTTTGCATTGAAAACCCTAAAAAGGTAAGAAAGAATGGCTAGCAAGGTGCCTGTATAGACGTAATAGAAGTTAAGGCTATAATGGAATGCCCTAATGATATGGGTATATATAGAAAGAATAACTATATAAACAAAGTGGTATGTTAAGTGAGTATACCATTGAAGCTCACGTTTTCTCGAGCGGTGAAAAGAAACGGAGGCAGGGCACACTGATGAAGATTAAATTTGATCAGGAACTCACACTATACTCAATAGACTCGCTAGCAAACAATAAGAAAGAATCAATATCATGCGAATGAACGTTACTCTCACAATTATGACTGAAGAACAGTGTTAGGAACACAGAAATACAAAAAAACCGTGCCTCTGCACGGATAATAATGAAAATGAGCCGAGTCGGCAAATTTGGACAAGAATGGAATATCCACATATACCAAGATTAATCAGCAGATGTAGTGGAGAGGGCGACGGCCTGTGATGCCCTGGGTGACGTGCAGTCGTTGTAGGCGCGTCAGGAAACCTCGGCCGCGGCCACAGCGGCGGTGAGAGGTGAGGGATGGGCTGACATCGGAGGACTCGCAATGGAGGTTAAAAAACTGCTGACCCAGCAAAATGAGCGGCCGCGGTGGCTGGAGCCGGTACACTGCCGCCAGACGTATGATGGCCGCGTCGTCCTCGTTATAGTAAGAGATGGGCGGCGGTGGCAGATAAGACGACTTGGGTGTGTAACCTCTGAGAAGACGCCTGCAAGAAACGGTAGTGGGAACAGCTTGCAGTCACCGGGAGATGTCCGCGGTACCCTTGCTGACTGTTTGCCGGAAGAGGTTTGGGCCGATGCTCCCGGCAGCGGCGGTGGTGCCGCCAGCTGTGGAGCGAGGGGCATGCGGGTGTCCTGGTCAGCGGGCGTGCCTCGTTGCAGGTGTGAATACCTCTGCCGTATCGTGGAGTGGCTTGCAGGGTACGTAGCAGTGCTGGCTTGAAGCGGGGAGCGGCTTGTAGATTGTGGCCCTCGCTATCGGCTGCGTAGGCCTGTGGGTGCTCGGGGCTTGTAGGCTTGACGCCTGTAGAGTTGCTTGAAGCTGGTGTGCCGAGGCTTGTAGGCTGTAGAGCCTGTAGGCTTGTAGCTGGTGTGCTCGAGGCTTGTAGGCTGACGCCTGTAGAGTTGCTTATAGCTGGTGTGCTCGAGGCTTGTAGATGGCGCCTTGTGAGTAACAGGTGGCGACTTGTGAGATGCTTGTAGCTGGCGCCGTGAGTTGCACATAGGTGGCGACCTGTGAGATGCTTGTAGCTGGCGCCATGAGCTGCACGTGGTGGCGACTGGGGAGATGCTTGTAGCTGGCGCCTTGTGAGTTGCACGTTGGTGGCGACTTGGGAGATGCTTGTAGCTGGCGCCTTGTGAGTTGCACGTAGGTGGCGACTTGGGAGATGCTTGTAGCTGGCGCCTTGGGAGTTGCACGTAGGTGGCGACTTGTGAGATGCTTGTAGCTGGCGCCTTGTGAGTTGCACGTAGGTGGCGACTTGGGAGATGCTTGTAGCTGGCGCCTTTGTGAGTTGCACGTAGGTGGCGACTTCAGAGATGCTTGTAGCTGGCGCCTTGTGAGTTGCACGTAGGTGGCGACTTGTGAGATGCTTCAGCTGGCGCCTCGTGAGTTGCACGTAGGTGGGCGCTGTGAGATGCCGCGGACGGCAGGTGCGTTGCCGCGGACGGCTGGTGCGTTGACTCCTTCCCTTTCACGCCTGTCCCCGGAGTTTGTTGGTGAGTTCTCGTGGCTTGGAGGAGAACGAGGTAGCGAAGGCACAGGCGGGGTGACCGCTGCCAACCAAATGTAACGGGCTTGTCGGGGCGTTTAAAGGGTGTTGATTAAGACTTCAGCTTCCTTAAGGCGAATTATATTCGTAGCCTTTATGTACAAGAAGCGACGGAGCGAGAGCGACTGTCGTTGTGTGTCAGTCGGACCTCGTGAAGGAGTGGCGAGTTACAGGTTGGAAAATAATTGTTACAATTGGTCACGTATGTCAAGCAGGACCTCCACGCACCATCGGAGTGCTAAGTATACAAAACTGAGACGGTAAACACTGACGGACGACATTCTTATAAGGTGGCGGATCTATCTGTCGGGTTTTTCCATTGACAATTGAATGCCTAACTCGTGGTGATATTAAATAATAATACATTGATATCCCATTATAACAATACAAAGAGCAGCGACTAAATTAACGGAAACCTGAGAGAACATACTTAGGAAGAAAGACTGGATAAATTAGGACCAACAACACTGGTGAGCAGAAGAGAAAGAGGGACCCAATAGCATTGTACAGGATACAAGAGGGATTGAGAAATTGGACTGGGAAGACATAGTGGTACGTGACAGATGTGTGACAAGAAGCAATAGTAAGAAATTGAAGAAGAGCGACTGTAGGAGAGACATCAAGAAATACAGTTTTCCATACAGAAGCACAACAACATGGAACGGACTGACAAGGAGACTGTGTGTGCAAAAACGATTCATGAATTTAAAGCCAAACTGGATAATAAGCGTTATGGAGACGGGACAGCAGAAGCCTAGTACAGCTCTTTTCCTGTATTTTACAACTAGATAATACACACACACACATGCAGGCAAGGGATAATCATTTTGCATATCTGATGTGTAAGAGAGAGAGAGAGAGAGAGAGAGAGAGAGAGAGAGAGAGAGAGAGAGAGAGAGAGAGAGAGAGAGAGAGAGAGAGAGAGAGAGAGAGAGAGAGAGAGAGAGAGAGAGAGAGAGAGAGAGAGAGAGAGAGAGAGAGAGAGAGAGAGAGAGAGAGAGAGAGATATTATAGGCTGGGGAGAGAGA
Organism: Eriocheir sinensis; assembly: GCF_024679095.1. NCBI lineage: Eukaryota > Metazoa > Arthropoda > Malacostraca > Decapoda > Varunidae > Eriocheir > Eriocheir sinensis. Next base: position 56,654 of record NW_026111643.1, read on the forward strand.
TTATGAGATTATGATGGATAAGAGAGAGAGAGAGAGAGAGAGAGAAAGAGAGAGAGAGAGAGAGAGAGAGAGAGAGAGAGAGAGAGAGAGAGAGAGAGAGAGAGAGAGAGATTATAGGCTGGGGAGAGGGATGATGAGATTATGATGGATAAGAGAGAGAGAGAGAGAGAGAGAGAGAGAGAGAGAGAGAGAGAGAGAGAGAGAGAGAGAGAGAGAGAGAGAGAGAGAGAGAGAGAGAGAGAGAGAGAGAGAGAGAGAGAGAGAGAGAGAGAGAGAGAGAGAGAGAGAGAGAGAGAGAGAGAGAGAGAGAGAGAGAGAGAGTGTGTGTGTGTGTGTGTTTGTTTCTCTCCATAGGTCATCCTGGTGCTTGAATGGAGAGTTGTATATGGAGGTTTGGCAGATTTCAGGAAGAATGGAAGGAAGGGAGGAAGAAAGAAAGGAAGGGAAGAGGGAAAAAATGAGAGGGAGGAGGGAAGAAAGGAAGGAAAATTTTCAGCTTTCACATTTTGCCAGGGAAGGTAAATGATGAATAAGTGTTTCTTAGGAGCTATATATCATTTGCAAGCTGCTTGGGCTCCTCAACTGAGCCTTGGGTGTTGTTTTTTGTCCCCCTTTTTTCCTTTTCTCTTCCTCACTTTGCTGTCACTGTCTCTCTTGTATTCCCTATCCTTGTCTGATCATTAAGGGAACTTTGGGTCTAGAGCATTGTTCTATTGTACCTTGTTGCCCTCTCAGAATACTCAATAATAATAATAATAATAATAATAATAATAATAATAATAATAATAATAATAATAATAATAATAATAATAATAATGCCCTTCCTCCCTCCACCCCTTTCCTTACCCTCACTCCACTCCCTTACCCTCCCTTACTTTCCTTCCACTCCCTTACTTTCCTTCCACTCCCTTACTTTCCTTCCGCTCCCTTACCTTTCCTCTCTCTCCCTTCCTTACCCTCCCTCTCTCTCCCTTACTTAAGGCCGGGTCACACGAGCGTTTATTTCGGCAATTTTTTCATCAATTTTGAGAATTTTTCCATTGGCGGCACCGGCAACTCCGAAACACGGGTTCTCTTCTCGATATGGACGGAGATGAACATGCCCGTCAAGTATTCCCGATACTGAGAACACTTTGATAGAAACATGGCTTCACCTCATACATTACTAAGACCATATTGAAGTAATTGAGGTGGTATTTGCATTAAAAAGGCAATACATCATATCTAAAAACATGGCATACCTATGTGGTGCTGTGGAAAAGACAGTCCTAGACTCCTCAGCTGTGTGTGTACACAACGTTTGAATGCTCCACTCTCGCTGCTGCCTCCTCCTGCTCCTCTAATAAAGGCATCTACAAAATATATATGGGGTCGAAACTCTGAGGCCTTACTCCTAGAGCTTGTAAGGGAGAAAAGGCTTCTATGGGACCCAAAGGATTCTATGTACCACAAGACAAAGCTCAGACAGGAGGCCTTCAAATCTACAGGAAGCATTGAAAGTGGAATTCTGAACTGGAGCCAGCTAAATGGAGGTAAGAAGTGCTTATTACATTCATATGTTACCAATAAACAGACCCGGTGCGACTGCAGGTGATAAGTTATAGATATGGCAGTTGTGATGCTGGGAAAAATGTGTAGAGAAAGGATTTATGCAGAGGAAAGTAGGTAATGACTAAAAACTGCCAGCATTACGCCTGTATCATACACATGGTCCATTTTGTATGTAAAAGGCGCACTCCTTGCAATTTAATAGGTTAGGGTAAGGCTAGTGCTAGGTTTCGGCTAGGTTTGTGTTAGGTTTTAGTTAGGTTAGATTTAGGTAAGGTTTAAGTTAGAGCAGTGTAAGGTTATGATAGTGTTCAGTTAAGGTAGTGTTAGTGTAGTAAAAAGTAGAAGGGGTGTAAAAATGAATCTTTACCAATATTGTATTTATTTCCTGTCAATATTTTTGGTTTATTTTGGTTTCATTTAAACAACGATTTTCTGACGTGGTTCATGTTTTTCTGGTGATAGATGTAGTGAATTGAATAACTCGAAAAGTAGACATTTGCGACGGAAATGAGGTAAACAAATTGTGCAGTTCACTACATCTATCACCAGAAAGCGCGAATCACGTCAAAAATCGTTGGTTGGGTGAAACGGTAAATTGCTCATATTTCTTTTTTGTGTGTTTGTGAAATACGTCAGGCCAGTCATGTCAGGTCAGGTTAGAATGGTTCAGATACACTTGTATATGGTTTGGTTAGCTTTTTTCATTACATTATATTATATCATGGTGCTTCAGGTATGACATTAGGCTGGATTAGTTTCGATAAGGTAAAATGAAGTTTGGGTATACATAGGATTTAAAGATGTTTGAATATTTCGAATATTTCTGTTTCGGAAGACTAGTAAAATGTTGAACATTTACCACTAATAGCTTATTTGATGTAATACAAATTATTCTAAGCTAACTTAACTGGCTACCATAAATCAACCAGCATTATTAATGCAAGTAAACTTCATTAAACTTTTGACATAACTGCAAATATTATATTCAACTTATTAATCTATCTTGGCCTAAACTTGCAAATCAAACATGCAAAAATTTGAGGACGAAGTAAATGCATTGCAGTTTTATTTAATTTCCGATTGAAATATTCAAACCAGTGAACAAGTGACTGATTTAATTTTTATGTTATGATTGTAGTCATATTATTGATGGTAGCAAAAATTATGTACTATGTTTATTATTTTCCTGAAAACTCATGTAACAGTGTGTTTTGCAGACCAAGTCCGAATCAAATTCAAGAATTGACATACTTCTTGCATCAATGCAAGAAGATTAGAGATGCTCCAAGTGGCTCTGCAGGATGTCCAGGCATGAAGTGCTAACTGCATGATGCTGCCACTTATTTGGTGGACGTACAGGATGACCTGGCATCAAGCAACTCTACCTTTGAGCTACCTTTCCAGCATGAGAGAGAGGTAAATATATAAATATACAAGGATAAAGAAAGTGATGAAGAGGCGTGTGATGAAGAGGCAAAACACAATCGGCTTGGTTTCAATTTTGCAAAACTGAAATGTTATGGTACGATCTAGTTTCAACTGGGGAATTGGCATCTTTCAAGCAAGAGAAAACGCACCTCAAAACATCTAATCCTGTTGATACTTCAATAGAATTGCTCAGTGATTACTTTAGAAACAAACAAAGTTCTAATATTGCAGGTAATATGGGTAGACTTGTTGAGTCTGTAGAGAGAAAATGCCCTTGGACAAACAGATCAAAACACACACATGTGAAATAGCCAAGGTCATAGAAAGAGTAAATAATGATTCAGGAAATATTGAAGGTTAGATATAGTTTTCTGTTAAAAGAATTTTTTTTTATTGACATCTGTGATTGATTCAGAATTTTTTATTAACATCTGTGATTGATTCAGGAAATAGTGAAGGTTATATATAGTTTTTCAGTTAAAAGAATTATTTATTTTGACATTTGTGATCTCTTTTTTAACTCCTAAACTGCAGCGAGTTTGTAAAATGAGCGTTGATTAGCTTCTGCTGTAATGTTCACATTTCTAAACAAAATCATGGAAACTTGAACATCACAGCAGCAGCTAATCAGCGCTCAACTTACAAACTTGCTTAGATATACATTGTCGCGTTCAGATTGAAATTAAAAGGTAAAATAATTTTAGTTCAGTTGAATTTTATTTTATTTTAGTACATTATGCGAATGCTGCATCTCATATCAGTGCAGAAGTGCCATTTCTGTGCATGCCATGGGACCGTCCTCATTATTATTAAAAATAGTCCGAAAGTGTATCCTGCACTTCCTTGGCATCGTTGTCAGTGTGTGTCCTTCCAACTGTATGAAGGCCTTTCCATTGCAGCATTTGCATGCTGGTGATGATGACAGTTCCCTGCTGCAGCCTCCATTTCCCACATCTCTCGGTCTAATAATTCTATCGGAGAATATATGTCCTTTGATTTTTCCTCAACGTGTTATGCAAGGCTAGCAGCTAGGGTTATGTCCTCTGCATGTTTAGGAGCAATTTTATAGGTTGTTTAAAGACCTGAATCTTTGCTGTCATAATTCCAAATGCATTTTCTGATATCCTCCATGGAGCACAAGACAAGCGGTAAATTGTAAATCACACTTTCTTCTGTTCCACCTCTGCCCGGGTACGGCTTCATCAGATATTTCTTCAAAGGGAAAGCATTGTCTCCGATAGCAAGAGGCATAGTGGGCACTGCGTTCCAGTGAAGGGAATTGTCTGGAGGCTTTTGAATATCTATAGGATGTCACTTTTCCACTGCCTGCCCTATAGAGTGCACTCTGTCCCATTACACCACCATCACTTGCTCTCCACAAGAACCCTGACATCCACATATAAAATTTACAATCTGCATCAATGAAGTGCCATCATGATCACACTGAAATGACCCTTTGTAATCATAAAAACTTGACTCTGAATTTATAGGCTTTTTGTATCAAAAATTTTTTTCCATCAAGAGCACCTATGCACATAGGAAAGTTCCTCCACTGTGTAAAAATCACTGCTACACTTTCTGCCATCTCCTCTTCTGTTCTTGGTAGGGGAGATGCACCGGTCGCAAGACTTCGTAGATTGCTGCAGACTGATGGGACAATAGTGGATATGAGGTTGTGACTTATCCTGAACTGACAGGACAGTGACCGTAAGACTCTTCTGAAACAAAACAAAACATGACAAAATTAATACAATACCGTAGTAATTTCAATAAAAAATAGTAAGCCAGTTTAATAACCCCAAGACTTTTTCCTGTCCTATGAAACTAGCAAAGTGCTGAACATTTGACATTGATATCATCAACAAAATCGAAGGTAACCGTAACCTACCCAAAGCCGTAGCCAAATCTAGATTAATTTAAACAACTAAATGTAATAAATATCTCGAGCAAATTATTTGCAACAGGAAAAGAATGCAATAGTGTCTTTTTACATGCAAGAGGGGGAAACATATGCGCCATCGGTGTCCTTCACAAACAAACTGGAGCATATATACTTCTGAGAGAGATTTACCAAAATTTGCAGGCTTGGTTAATTGTAGGTTACTTTTTCAGAGACATAATGCTAATCTATTGACAGTTTTATTTTACAAGTGCACAATGATAAACAACTCTTAATTTGCTGTTACAGATATCTAGATATCCTCGTGAGCATTTTGAAATTCAACAACACCTTTGGCAACAAATAAATATTAACGTGAAAAAGCTAGTTTTTGATACTTTTCAAAAGAAATTACTTTTTGGCAGTCTCTGGCAATAGGAGAGCTAGGTTTAGGTTAAATTAAGCTGGGTTATATTCACGTCAGGTTAGCTTTGTTTGTGTTAAGAGACATGGCTTGCTGGTGATGGCAGTCAGGCAGTTTTGGTGACTGGCGGTATTTGTTTGTTTTTTAATGTGTTTGAATGATTTTGACCTCATTTCTAATCCAAATCAGTAAATGATGTGACTTTTCCCAGGCAAAACTTTGGGTTCCTATTATTTTATGGGAAAAGAATATATCTTTCTTTGGCGTACATGTCTCAAACTCATTTTAACAACTTCTGAAACTCACCATTTCTTGGGGTAAAAAATCTATGAATTAAAATTTAAAAGAAATACAGTGACAGATATTTAGGTTTTCCCCGCTAATCTTGGATCAGAAACCTGAATATAACAGAGCCTAGAACCAGGGCCCGAGAGGGGGGGGGAGCTGGTATCTCAGCACCGGGCCCGGCCTCATAGGGGCCCAGCTGCCCGGGTATGATGTGTGTAAATTAAGATTTTCATAGCATAGTGTTTATACAATTATAGTAATTGCTCGTCACACCAGGCCCAGTGGTAGCTCTATCTGGTGCTGCCTAGAACACAAACTCAGGAGTAAGTGCCCAGATAAGAATGTCCTGCATTGCACTATTCCAGGCTGAATATGATGATGATGATGATCTCATTTGAAAGACACAGCACCACAGGAGGCCACTTAATGAAATATATAATAAAAGGGCCAATGCAGTTAATTAGCTATTTGTCACTATTTGGCCTGTCTAATCATACATTTATGAATTCAAATATCCCATTAAGGCTAGACTTTGCTAATTAAATTAGGTTGAATAAATTAGCCTAATAGGAGTTATAGTCTACAGTGAAACTTTAGAATTACTCACCTGAAGCTAAATAGCGGAGGGTCAGAGGAGACGCTCAGCAGGAGTCACAGTCGCCTTATATTTGTCTCCTGCTTTTCTGTGAAAGGAGTAACCTGGGCTAACAGCTCTTCATACTGCTCCCAATCGAGACGTATCCTCTGTCTTAAGGTGGCTGAGTCCTCTTCTCTCAGCTCTTTCATTAGTCAAGGCCACACTCTCCTCTCTCTCCTCCTCAAGAACCACTGACGACTCCATAACTTCCTCTTCTCATTTTCCTGCTTCTTTTTCAAGAGCAGTAACATAGCAAAGGCAACTAGTAAGTCCTCTTCTTCCATCACGAATAACAGCTGGTAAACTGATTGCCGCTTTGTTTATGAACTTTCATACTAGTACCGTTTTGGCCCAGCCCTGAAACATTACAGTTCCTGCCAAGGTTGCAAAAAACTCTTTTTTGGCTAAGGTTGTGTGACCACACCGGAGGCAAGATCACCGAGGTGAAAAAGTACTGCTGGCGGCGTCAAAATTGCCGAAATAAAAGCTCGTGTGACCCAGCCTGGCCTCTCTCGCTCTCTCCCTTCCTTACCCTCCCTCTCTCTCCCTCTTACCGTCGTCCTCCACCCCTTTTATGCTTCATTTTCTTCACTTACTCCTTCATTTTATACTTTTTTGTCAATCTTCTGTTATATTCATTTTCTTCATATTTTTTCTCCTTTCATATTTTTTTCATTTCCCTTCATTACTACTACTACCACTACTACCACTACTACCACTACTACTACTGCTACTACTACTACTGCTACTACTGCTACTACTACGCCAACAAGCTGGAGGACCTTGCTGCACGCTTTGATTCCATACTCTACCATCCAGTGAGTCTTTGTTTCCTGGTTTGTGTGTGTGTGTGTATATGTGTGTGTGTGTGTGTGTGTGTGTGTGTGTGTGTGTGTGTGTGTGTGTGTGTGTGTATGTATATATGTGCGTGTGTGTGTGTGTGTGTGTGTATATATGTGTGTGTGTTCTTAGGGGTTCCTCATTCATTCATCACCCTTTCTTTTTTATTTTATTCTTCTATTCCGTCTTTTTTTTCCTTGCATTTTTTTTTTAAATACTCTGAAGTTTAGGTGTAATAGGTGTTTTCAGCAAGCTTTGCCTCCACAGTTCAGTCCTGAGTTGGTGATCATACAACATTTTTGTCCTCAACCATACACATCTTTTAGTGATAATGTATTTTCCAATACTGAAGTCATTTGTAATAGGATTATCTCAGCAAGCTTTTTACCTCCAGTTGTTCAGTCCTGAGTTATGATCATATAACATATTTTGTCCTCAACCATACATCTGTTAGTGATAATATATATTTTTTTCAATACCTGGAAGTCATTAGTGTAATAGCATTATCTCGCCAAGCTTTGCTCTCTACAGTTAAGCCCTGAGTTGGTGTGATAGTGTGGGCTGGCCATAAGGCTGCCCTGGATGTCCTGGAGGTCAGAGCTTAGTTGTGTGTGTTGATGGGGTGTAGCCTCTGAGGTCAGGTGCTGAGTTGCATGCTGCTGCCAGGCTGTCTGATGCCACCACACACCATGTCCAACTAATGCAGCTTCCTCAGTCCCTTCACCACATGGCTTCGCGCCATCCAAATATCTTATGCAAGAGTTTTCTGGCATCTCCATTCTTTCATCTCCTCCTCTGGAACAGCCTCAAAACCTTTGTGTATTTCCTCCTGCCTATGACTCTGAACACTTTCAGGAGGGAAGTATCAAGACACTCTGAAAGTGACACTCTTCTTGCCACCAGCTCTGGACACTTTACAGGAGCAACTTTTAGCATGTCTGATGATTTTTAATATATTTATTTACTCTTTTCTATTTACTCAATGTTTATAACCTGAGTCTCAGGGCATGTAGTACTCAGAGACATATTTCTGCCGCCCAAGCTCACATATTTGACAAGGCTTTCTGTAGGAGTTGTGGGGCATTTCCTGGAGTAGTTTTTATGGCGGACCCTGGTGGTAGTTTGGCCCTTCTTCTGTTCCTTTTTGTGTAGTGCGGCGACTAGGCCTGATGAGGGAGCCTCCCATAACCCACTTGGCCAGTGAGGTACTCTTGGCTGACTCGGTAAGGAGTGGCTTCTTCCTGGGTCACGCTGGTCGCGGGTTCAATCCCAGGCAGCCAGTGAATACCCTCTCCTTGTCTTGATTTAATTTCTCCTTCTGTGTTTATACACACAGAGGACGTGGGGATCATTGAGTTGTAGGAAGATAAAATCAAAATCTCGGGGCATGGACACTTGAAACTCTAAAGAAATACTCTTTAGAACCTGACTGGTTCCCTCTTTTGACCTTTTTAGAAATACCTAGTTGATGTGAGAAACGAAAATGTCTGATATTACTGACCTCAGAGTTGAATGGTTGTGGAATTGGTCTGAGAGAAAATGCAATGGATGGTCTTTTCTTGTCCTGCCAACCTTTCATAGCGCCAGCAAGCACTTCTACTGTCCCTCAGAGTGCAAGCACACACACACACACACACACACACACACTATTATTATTGACACACACACATTACACACCAATGCACAAACTCTCAGCATGTGATCGGAGGAGGCTTAGATTGAACCTGGTGTGCTGCTTTGAACCCTAAGCACGACTTTATTTTCTCTCTCTAGTTTTGGTCCTGAGTTAGTTATAGTGTTGTGTCTGCTGGTTATGACTCGGGCAGTGGGGGTGAAAGTATGTGTCCTGCTCTCTCAGTCTCTCTCTCTCTGGCCTAAAGCCTCTACTAAAGTCTGTTCTCTCAAGTCCGACCCAAGCCGACAACATAAACCTAAGCGTTTGCAAGCTGAGTGCTGACTGGCTGCTGCTGTGGTTTCCAAGTTTCTTTTTTAACCCTCTGTTTGTGTTTATCTCTTACGCAGCACTTTCTGCTAATCTGCACTGTGCTTATGACCACACTTAGGTTTATGTTGTCAGCTTGGGGTCAGAATTAAGTGAACAGGGACTATATTTGTAGGGATATATAGGAATTGAGCTAGTCACTGTGGGCTCTTTGTATGTCCGTTAGGGGTGGAGGTTGTGTGTGTGTGTGTGTAAGTATTTACCAGTAATATGCAGGATGCTTTTACACTGGTTCTGTCTCCAAATTTCAGTTTATAAAAGTTTAACTTTTAAATTCATGAATATTTTTTAGCTTTGAACTCAATTCTTCTCTATTTCCCAAGGTCATTTTAGGGCTCATTAAATGTATCTATGGGATTGTGTGTGGGTGGGTAAGGTCTGCCTGCTTGTCCGCTTTGTCTGTTTCTGTATGCATTACTTAGTCATAGTATAGAGGATTTTACCTAAGCTTGTGTTGACCTGCCTCCATATCGCTTTTCACATACAACTGCAGCCTTTACTTTCATAAATTCATGGATTGTTCTCAACTCTGTCTCCTCACATCCAGACACACTTCTACAGTGTGAATCATTCCAGCAGGCAAGTCAAACTTCATAATTAATGATGATACATAATAATAATAATAATAATAGTAGTAATACATGAATAAATAATACATAATAATAATAATGAAGTAATGTCAATAATAATAATAATAGATGGTATATGTATATTTTATTTTACCAAATTATTATATCACAAACCTCCCATTATGGACCATTTCTTTCAACAGGGAAGCCAAATAACACAACAATACGTAATAATAATAATAATAATAATAATAATAATAATAATAATAATAATAATAATAATAATAATAATAATAATAATAATAATAATAATAATATGTACATTTATTATACTTTTATTTTACCATCTGGTGTTTCAGGGTGGAGATGGAGGTAGTACAGGCCTGTACACACACCTCACCTCCTGTGCTGATGGCCCTGGTGCGGGGGCAAGGTGGTGCTGGTGCTGGGAGGTGTGGCCAGGCCTGGCACGCACACCCTGTTTCACCTCCCAGCTGATGGCCCTGGTAGGCAGGGTGGAAGGGCTGGGAAGGAAAGGAGGTGGCCAGGCCTGTACACACACCTCACCTCCCCAGCTGATGGCCCTGGTGCAAGTGGCAAGGTGGTGCTGGTGCTGGAGGTGTGGCCAGGCCTGCACGTACACTCCCTCACTCTCCCCTATGTAGCTGGATGGGCCCTGGCAGGGCAGGCAGTGCTGGTGCTGGGAGGTGTGGCCAGGCCTGCACGCACAGCCTCACCTCCCAGCTGATGGCCCTGGTGCAAGGTGGTGCTGGTGCTGAGGTGGCTACAGGCCCTGTACGCACACCTCACCTCCCAGTTGATGGCCCTGGCACGGGTAAGGTAGTGCTGGTGCTGGAGGTGTGGCCAGGCCTGTACACACACCTCACCCCTCCCCAGCTGATGGCTCCTGGCAGGGCAAGGTGGTGCTGGAAAAGCTGGAGGTGTGGCCAGGCCTGTACACACACCTCACCTCACAGTTGATGGCCCTGGCAGGGCAAGGTGGTGCTGGTGCTGGAGGTGTGGCACAGGCCTGTACACACACCTCACCTCCCAGGTGATGGCCCTGGGGCAGGGCAAGGTGGTGCTGGTGCTGGAGGTGTGGCCAGGCCTGTACACACACCTCACCTCCCAGCTGATGGCCCTGGTGCAAGGGTGGCAAGCTGGTGCTGGAGGTGTGGCCAGGCCTGTGCCACACCTCACCTCCCCAGCTGATGGCCCTTGGTGTGAGGGGCAAGGTGGTGCTGGTGCTGGAGGTGGAAGCAGGCCTGCACACACACCTCACCTCCCAGTTGATGGCTCCTGGCTGGGGCAGTGGTGCTGGTGCTGGAGGTGTACTGGCCTGTACAGCACACCTCACCTCCCAGCTGATGGCCCTGGCATGGGGCAAGGTGGTGCTGGTGCTGGACAGTGGCCAGGCCTGCACACACACCTCACCTCCCAGCTGATGGCCCCACTGGTCTGGGGCAAGGTGGTGCTGGTGCTGGAAGCATGGACACAGGCCTGTACACACACCCTCACCTCCCAGCTGATGGCCCCTGCAGGGCACAGCAGGTGTTGGTGCTGGAGGTGTGTGGCCAGCCTGCACACACACCTCACCTCCCCAGCTGATGGCCCTGGTGTGGGCAAGGTGGTGCTGGTGCTGGAGGTGTGGCCAGGCCTGTACACACACCTCACTCCACCAGCTGATGGCCCTGGTGCAGGGGCAAGGTGGTGCTGGTGCTCAGGCAGAGGTGTGGGCCAGGCTCAGCTAGCCACACCTCACCTCCCAGTGGATGGCCCTGCCTGGGGCAAGGTGGTGCTGGTGCTGGAGGTGTGTGGCCAGGCCTGTACACACACCCCACCTCCCCAGCTGATGTGCCCTGGCATGGGGCAAGGTGGTGCTGGTGCTGTAGGGTGTGGCTGGTGCCTGCACACACACCTCACCTCCCAGCCGATGGCCCTGGCTCGGGGCAAGGTGGTGCTGGTGCTGGAGGTGTGGCCAGCCTGTGCAGCACACACACCTCACCTCCCAGCTGATGGCCCTGGTGGGGCAAGTAAGTGTGGTGCTGGTGCTGGAAAGGAGGTGTGGCCAGGCCTGTACGCACACCTCACCTCCCAGCTGATGGCCCTGGTGCGGGGCAAGGTGGTGCTGGTGCTGGAGGTGTGGCCAGGCCTGCACACACCTCACCTCCCAGCTGATGGCCCTGGCTCGGGGGCAAGGTGGTGCTGGTGCTGAGGTGGCTCAGGCCTGTACACACACCTCACCTCCCAGCTGATGGCCCTGGTCTCAAGGTGGTGCTGGTGGGAGGTGTGGCCAGGCCTGCACACACCTCACCTCCCAGCTGATGGCCCTGGCTCGGGGCAAGGTGGTGCTGGTGCTGGAGGTGTGGCTTGTGGCTCAGCACCTCACCTCCAGCCATGGCCTGGACTGGGAAGTGGCAGGCAGGTTGATAGGGCTGCACACACACCTCACCTCCCAGCTGATGGTTCTGGCGTGGGCAAGGTGGTGCTGGTGCTGGAGGTGGCCAGGCCTGTACGCACACCTCACCTCCCAGCTGATGGCCCTGGCGCAGAAATCTAAAAAATAGCTTAGACAGTTATTATTACATAGCAGGATGATAGTAATATTGATAACAATAAGAGTAGTAATAATAATAATAATAATAATAATAATAATAATAATAATAATAATAATAATAATAATAATAATAATAATAATACAGTAATGGTAATAAGCAATCCCTGTTGTGTGCAGGGTGGGGGCTGCTCGTCCAGGCCAAGAGTGCCGCCCACACCCTCAGTGCCTTGTTGGGCCACCACTGCCCCCCTGCAGCCATCACCACAGCCTGATAGCTGTCTGTCTATCTATTCATCTGTCTGTCTATATCTTTCTGTATCAATCTGTCCATCTCATGCCTGTCTATCTATCTCTGCTTATATCTGCCTTATCTATCTATCTATCTCAGTCTGTCTATATCCATTTATCTATCTCTCTCTGTCTGCCTTATCTCTGATGCAGGATTTATTGAACTGTTTTATTTTAATATTGTTTTGTCCCTCTTTTTATTATTATTATTCTCCTTACTTTACTGTCACTGTCTATTTTAATTTCCCCATCTGTGTCTGCTCATTAAGAGGAAGTTGTTTGGGCCTGTAGCATTGTTTTATTTTTCCTTGATGGCCTTTCTTGGATCTCAGAAACAATGTCTTTTTCCTATAGTTAACCTGCTCTTTTCTCAACATTGACCTTTCCTCTCCTTCCCTGTCCTCCCCAGCCTTCAGGAGACACTGCTGAGCCTGGAGTACGTCCAGCGGGCACACCATGCTGCTTCCAGTACCAGGGGTCCTGGTGCCAGCAGGAGGCAGAGCGAGGTTGACCCCAGCACCTTCACCCCTGAGCCTCCTTCCAAGGCCTGGTGGGTGTCTGGCCCTGGCCTCCAGACCAGAGACACCATGCAGCTCCTGACACCACAGACACAGCAGCTCAGGAGAGGATTGGTGAGAACTGCTGCAACTGAGGAGGGAAGGTATGTAGGGAGGAAGGGAAGGAAGGGGAGAAAGAGGGAGAGGGAGAGGGAAGGAAGAGGAGAAAGTAAACAATGGAAGAGAGGGAGGGAACATAAGAACGCAGGAGTCTACAAGAGGCCGGTAGGCCTGCACGAGGCAGCTCCTTTGACCCTAAGCTCCCGTGTATCTAACCCCACCTAATATCGCTGTCCATGAATTTATCTGGTCTGTTTTTAATGTGACAATTGTATTGGCACTCACCACATGACTGCTAAGCCTATTCCACTCATCCACCACCCTGTTAGTAAAACCAATTTTTGCCTCATGTCCTGTTGAATCTGAATTTATCCAGTTTAACCCATTACTTCGTGTCCCACCCGGTTCTCTCTACCAACAAAACCTTAATGTCTCCCTTATTAAGCCCTTCATCCATTTATAAACCTCGATCATGTCTCCACGCACCCTTCGCCTTTCTAGAGAATGCAAGTTTAACTGTTTGAGTCTTTCCTCGTATGGCAAGTTTCTCAACCCCTGAATCATCTTAGTCATCCTCCTCTGCACCGATTCTAACATTTTGATATCCATTCTATAGTAAGGTGACTAGAACTGAACCGCATAGTCAAGATGAGGTCTAACTAATGCTAAATATAGTTTGAGGAAGACTTCTGGGCTTCTGTTGGTTACGTTCTTATGTTGCTTACGCAAGGCAAAGAGAAGAGGGAGAGAGAGGGGGTTGAGAGGAAAGAAAAGGAAGCAGGAGGAAGGGAGAGGGAGGTAAAGAAAGGGAAAGGAAACATGGAAACATGGAAACATGGAAATGCAGGCAACAGAGAGCCTATTGGCTCATTACGAGATTGCCTGCTTGCGATTTAATCTGCTCGACCGCCACTTGGGCTTGGTGAGCAGATGAAAGCACCTCGATATTGAGGAGCAGATGGAAGCCCTCGTTATTCAGTTTACCTGACGCAGCGAAATGACGGTCGATTCTATATTTGAAGGAGTTGATGGTATTGCATTTACTACTTCTGAGGAAGATTGTTCCAGTGGCGGATGACTCGGTTTGAAAAGAAACTCCTTCCAATGTCTGTGTTACATCGACTGACTGAATGGGTAAACCGTTATTTCTAGTTCTTGAGTTGGTTTGCAGTTCAAAGAATTTGAGTAATCGACGTTATTGAACTTTTTAGATACTTGAAGACTTGAATCATATCCCTCGTAGGCGTCTTTTCTCCAATGTAAAGAGATTGAGCCGCTTGAGTCGTTCCTCGTATGGTTGAGCCCTGAAGGTTGGAATCATCTTGTGGCGCGTCGTTGAATCCTTTCCAGTAAAGCAATGTCCTTTCTGTAATTGGGAGACCAGAACTGCACTGCATACCGAGGTGCGGTCTTACCATGGAATTATACAAGGATAGCATCACGTCTGGTGTTTTACACTCGAAGTTCCTCGCTATGAACCCGAGCATAATGTTGGCCTTGTTGTATGCTTTTTACAGTGATTCGCGTGTTTCAGGTCACCGCTGATAGTGACTCCAAGATCCTTTCCTCCTGCATCGCTTGCAGAGGTCTCCCATTCATGATGTATGTGGTTACTATTTTGGGACCCAATGTGCATGACTTTGCATTTGTCAACATTAAAAGACATTTGCCATTTTTCCGACCATTCGATAATGTGATTGAGGTCTTCTGAATGATTTCGCAGTTTGTCTTTGTGAGGGCATCTCCACCCACCTTGGTGTCATCTGCAAATTTCGATATTGTGGATTTCAGTCCTGATTCTAGGTCATTGATATATATGATAAAAGAGGATGGGTCCCAGCACTGACCCTCGAGGCACTCCACTCAGTGACTGGTAGCCAATCGGAAGGCTGTCCGTTGAGTAGTACTCGTTGTTTTTCTGTCGGTGAGCCAATCTCTATCCACGCGATCAGATTGGCTCCGATGCCTGCCGAGTGCAGTTTCTTAAGGAGTCGTCGTGCGGTACCTTGTCGAAGGCTTTTCTGAAAGTCCAGGTAGATAACATCACTGGGGATGTGGGCATCCCAGTTCTTATATATACCTTGGAAGAAGTCTAATAAATTCGTTAGGCAGGAGCGCTTGTTTCTGAAGCCATGCTGGGTGTCGGAGATTATATTATTGTTTTCTAGAAACTTAACAAGTTTATCTCTAACAATTTTTTCGAGTATTTTTCCTGCCACTGATGTCAAACTTATGGGCTTCAGTTTAATGCAACGCTTTTGGTCCTTTTTTGAAAATCGGTGTTACGTTCACATCTTCCAGTCTTCCGGGACCTTGTTTAGTTGAACTGGACCGGTTGAATATGGTAGTGAGTGGTTGAAGAATTTGTTGTTTAAGCTTTTTATCAACTGCGGGGACAAACTGTCGGGTCCTGCTGACTTGTTCGTGTCGAGTTTGTCCAAGCATTTTTACTTTTGGTCGCATATTGAGTCAATTTCAGCGGCGTGATCTCACCGGCGGGGCAGGGCTCGAATGGTTTCGATGTCCTCGACTGTGAATACGGATGCGAAGTTACTGTTGAGGATTCTGGCCATCTGTTTACTGTCCTTACAGATCCAGTCTCGTTCGTCAGGGGACCAATATTGATTTTACTTTCTTTTCGATCTTATGTACGTGAAGAATTTCTTGAGTTAGTTTTGATTTCGCGCGCTATTTGGTTTTCATAGTTGCGTTTGCTACTCTGAATAAGGCTGCGACAAGCCTGAGGCTGTTGTGGTACTGTGTGCTGGCTTCGGCCGTAGCGTTCTCTTTCATCAAATTATATGTCCTTTTTTTTTAGGTTTACTGCCCTTTTTATTTCTCTGTCATCCATTTGTGGATCTACGGCCCCATTTACTGCCTGGATTTCGTAGGCACTGTAGCCTTCTACTTGCAACAGCTTATCTTTGAAGACGTTCCACGCGTTGTCGATTGTATTGTCGGTGATGCCAAGTTGGTCCCAGGTCGTAAGGGGAAGCAGTGCATGGGCAAAGTTGAAATTTCCTTTTTGTAATCTGGTATCACTGATGGATTATCTACGAGTTTGTGACATATGTTGATATTAAACGGATTAAGTGGTGATCGCACCCATTAAGTTTTCACCAACTGTACAGTCGCGAATGAGGTCGGGGTCGCTTACTAATACCAGATCCAGCAGATTGTTTTCTTGTTGGTTGAGTTACAACTTGAGTGAGGAACGAATCTCCACCATTTCTAAAGCCTGTTACCTCTTGATCTCCAGTCATCAGTCCCCAGTCAATGTTAGGGGCAATTAAAGTCCCAATTATAATTGCTTCCTTGCTTTGTGTTAGAGAGTGAATCTCTTCGTAGAGGCAGTGTCATCGGCTGCCTGTTGTTTCTGGAGGCCTGTATACGGTTGCAAGTGTTAGTTTTTGTTATTTGCGGTTATTTCCACATAGACAGAATCGTATTTTTCTGCGTCCTGTTTGTCTATTTTTATGGCAGGGAGGTATTTTTACGCAGCAAACTACCCTCCTCCTTTCTTGTGCTTGACCTTTGTGAAGCTTTCACCAGGGAATGACATTTCGGATTCTAGATGGGTAGAGTTGGCCCAAATTCTGTGGATGGCTACCACATCTGGTTTCTGTTGTAACATACGCCCAATTTCGTCCTTTTTGGGTATTAAACTACGTGCATTTGTGTACATGATAGAAATGTGGCTGTGACGAGTTGTACCAGTTCGCTTGTCGGAGGCGTGGTTAGTTACACAGTTTCTTGTGAGTCGCACTGACGCTACGGGTTGGTTGATCAAGGGCTGCCTTTGCCCCTGTCCTCGCCCGCCGTTTTTGAAAGGCTTTTCGAAAGCTTTTCACTGCCTCGTCCAGAAGCCTCCCGAAGCGCGCCGATCCAACCTCATTCAGATGTAGTCCATCGTTCCAAAACAAGTCTGGGCGCGAAGCGGTGCCAGGCGTTTGTAAACGCTACGCCTTCGTCGTCACAAATTTCCTTCAGACTAGTATTGATGTTGCTCGCTTTGTTGTTGAAGCCGGCGTAAGCGCTGATTTTGGGTAGAATTCAGAGACAATGACGAGGGGACTTGGTCTTGTAACGCTGGAATGACCTGACGGTATTTTGATAGTAGGGCCTGAGCTTGAGTAGACTGAACGTCATTTGTCCCTGCGTGAATCAAATAAACTGTAGTCTTCCTTCGCGAGTTCCGGTGACAGCATCGACAGCTGAAGTAATGTCGTCCAGTTTGGCTCCTGGATTATAATAACGCCTCCGCGTCTCTGTATTCTGCTGCAGAATTCCGTTAATTGACTCCTAAACCAGCGAGTCCCTAGAAGTCTAACAGATGTTTTCAGCTTGTCTGTGCCCCAAAACTGTGTCTGATCTACGCAGACCACAGCAGGAAGAATGGTCTTGTATGCTCCAATGGATGAGTAGGAGGTGGGAGTGTGGTATGACTGGACGTGAGGCGTTAGGAGGGCTGGTAGAGAGAGGGACAAGGGGGAGCCAAGGAAGATGAGGAAGAGGCGGAAGGGGTTGACTGCAGGGGAGTAGAGGAGGAGGATGTTGAGGATGGGGAGGAGGGGGCAGAGGTGGAGGAGGAGGAAGGGGGAGGAAGGGGTTGACTGGGAGGAGTAGAGGAGAGGGATGTTGAGGATGTGGAGGAGGGGGCAGAGGCGGAGGAGGAGGAAGGGCGGTAGGGGTTGACTGGGGAGGAGTAGAGGAGGAGGATGTTGAGGATGTGGAGGAGGGGGAGAAGAATGTAAGGAGGAGGCGGCAGAGGCGGAGGAGGAGGAAGAGGTGGAAGGGGTTGGCTGAGGGGGAGTAGAGGAGGAGGATGTTGATGATGGAGGAGGGGGCAGAGTTGGAGGAGGAGGAAGGGTGGAAGAGAAGAGTGAGGAAGAGGGAAGGAGGAGGAGGAAGGTCGTGGTGGTGATGGGGATGGGTGGGGAGGGGCGGGAGGATGGCAGTGCTGGTGGTGGAGGGTGAAGAAGGGGTTGGCGGCCTGTGGTGATGAGGTGGAGGAGGAAGGGAGGAGGCGGGGAGGGATGAGAAATGAGGGGCTGAGGAGGAGGAGGAGGTATGTGATCGGGTGATTGAGCACGTAGAAGACGAAGAAGAAGAAGAAGAAGAAGAAGAAGAAGAAGAAGAAGAAGAAGAAGAAGAAGAAGAAGAAGAAGGAGGAGTAGGTATTTGAGGGTATGACGTCACGATTTCCCAAAGTAAAGAATTGAGCGTTGTAGATCCTCGTTGGTTGTTTGTAGTGCCTGAATACGTAAGTCTAAGACACAGTACCTACACATCGAGTTGCTGGTTTGGTAGTGAATCGCAGCATATTTCTTTGAACAATTACAGCAATTGAAATAGTTGGACGGCATGATTACTTTTTTTATTTACTGTTGCAAAACGATATAACTGTGAGCTTACAGTTAAGATGAATTTTGTATCCGCGTGGGCTGTGGTGAACACCCAGAGGGAGGCGGCTTTAAATCGGTCAGAGTCACGCGGGTGAGTTTAAGGTGTGGCGTCTATGAGGGGCCCACACGTTTTCCTCCGGATTAAAATTCTCTGGGGATTAAACTTTTCCTCCTTTTCAAAACAGGTGTGCTGGTATACGGGTCAAGCTTTGTACTTCTACGTTAGTGACAGATTTTCACGTTAGTTAGACACAAGAAGCTCACTGTCTTTCACTGGGTGTTGTGTTAGGGTCGTAGTTGTAATCCCATTGAGGAAAGACAGGAAACACAAAAGTCGATATATAACTTAACTGCTCAGGATCAGCAGGGAAGTCCTCTCACTGTAAGGTAAAAGGAAGGAGGGAAAGGAGAGTTAAGGGAAGGGAGGGAGTGAAGGAGATGTGAGAGAGGTTGGGAACATTAGGAAATGCCTTTGTACTGCAGTGGACCAATAATAATGGCTGAGGAGGAGGAGGAGAAGGAAGAGGGAGGGATGTACACCTTTCATAGGAAGCTCAGTCACAGCAAACAGGAGTCACTGAGGAGCTCTGTGCCTTGTCTTCAGAGGCCGTGGTGCTGAGTGAGTCTCCGAGGCTGTGTCTGGTGTGTGACGAGCAGATGGAGCAACACGCAGCCTTACGGAAGGGTAAGTGCACTACACACTAAGGTGTTTTTTCATTCACAGACAAAACATAATGAAGATAGTCTAAGTACTCTGATGTACCTGAGGCAGCTCTTGGTACCTGCCAGAGTTTTTACCTCAAGAAGACCAAGTTTCCCTCACATATATATCTACTTGGACTTAATTTCTTGTCCACACCAAACCCACTGAGGCAGCACATGGCATCTTTTTACCAGAGCTTTTACCTCAAAAAGACTCAGAGTTTCCCTCACACATACCATTTATAGAGGACTTCGTGGTGCAGTGGTTAGCACACTCGGCTCACAACCGAGAGAGCCCGGGTTCAATTCCCGGGTGGAGTGGAAAAATTTGGGCGGCTTTACCGATACCTCACGCCCCTGTCCAGCCAGCAGTGAATGGGTACCAGGTATTAATCGGGGGTTGTGTCCCGTCTCCTGGGATCTGTTCCCTTCTCCTATAATTCCTTCCCTTCTGTCTCTCTCTGGCATATGACCACAGATATTGTGCCGACTAAACCAAACTTTCCAACTTTCTGCATACCATTTATTTATTTTCACCCAATTCCTTGTTACATATGTCACCCATTCAGGCAGCTTTAATACTCTTTACCAGAGCTAGAAGACAAAGCTTTCCTCACTTATCTAACCAACACTTAACCACCATAGCTTTGACCACACATAACCCCTTGAGGCAGCTTTCTACCCTCGTACTAGAGCAACCTTTTTTACCAGACAAGTTTCCCTCACACCACAACACACAGAGGTACACACTAATTCACCCTCTCCCCCCCCCACACAGGGAACATCCAGAGCGCATCCAGCGGGTGTGGGAGATGCTGGGCGTGCTGGGTGCTGGGGCGAGGCCAGCGGCTGCAGGTGGGTGGTGGAGGCACTGTCTGTATGATGTGTGTGTTCATGTTTATGTCACTGTTCCGTCGTTCACTGTTCAGTTGTTTACTTCTCCTTGTTCGCCTTGCTTAGTATGAGTCTCCCTTCACACCTGCACTGGCTAACACCTGTTTAGACAACCATAGTATAGCATAGAGTTTATGAAGCTATCTCTATTCCTTGGACCTTCTTTATAAAATTGTTTCAGTGTCAGCCAGTAGGATCAGTTGGGTTGAGTTGAGGCAAAGAAGTTGTTCTCATTGTTAGAATTAGAATTGATATATATATATATATATATATATATATATATATATATATATATATATATATATATATATATATATATATATATATATATATATATATATATAAAACAGATTCTGGATAAAGGAAGGAGATATGGGAGAGAGTAAATGAGAAATAGAGAGATTTATAGATGATGCCAAAGAGATATTAATAAAGAAAGAGTCTAATCCTAATGTAGCCCTTTTCTGCCTCCCTCTCTCCATCCTTGCACAGCCTCCAGGCCCAGCGTGAGGAGGTGGAGCTCCCACACAGCCAGGAACGTGGCCTTCATGTTCAGGGGGAGGAGGAGCTGCAGACCCTTCAGGAGAACTACAAGTCTGTCTACCTCCACCCCGCCACCTACGCCTTTGCCCTGCTCTCGGCCGGCTCACTGCTGCGGGTACGAGGGGGAGAAAGAAGTACCATAAATGCATGTAAGAGAGAGTAATGTTGTGTTCACGATGATAGAGAAAGGAGGAGGAGGAGGAGGAGGTGTGTGAGGCAGGAGATGAAAAGGAATGGCATTGAGTCACTCCTCTCTGCTCATGGTTGGGTCTTTAGATTGGAGGAGGAGGAGAAGGAGAAGGAAAAAAATTATAGTAAAAGCCTGTAATCTTTTTCTCATTCTGCATTCTATACTTTCTATACACACACTTATATGTACTCTTTTTCTAGTCATAATACACTACCCTCAAGAATGCATTTGGAATTGACAGTAATGAAAGAGGAGGAAAACAATGTAGGAATGATACAATCTCTTTCCTTGAAGGTCGTGGACGAGGTGTTTGCAGGCCGAGCCAGGGCCGGCGTGGGCATCATCCGTCCCCCGGCCACCACGCCGAGCTGGACCGCCCCCACGGCCTCTGCTTCTACAACAACGTGGCCGTCGCCGCCAACAGGCTGGGATGCCAAGGTGGGCGCTGCTTGGCCCTGGCACCACATTAACTCCGCCTTTTATTATCATCATTATCATTCCTTTGTCAAATATTTCCTTCACATCACCTATTTCTCTTCCTCTCCTTCCTTTATCCTGAATCTGTTTTGCATCACCTGTCTCTCTTATTCCTCCTTCTCTTCCATCTCTCCTTCCCTCTTTTATCTGTAATCTCTTTGGTCTTATCTATCTCTCTATTCTTCATTCCCTCTCTCCCATCTCCTTCCTTTATCTATCTGGAATCATCTATTTATAGTCCTTCTTTCCTTTATCCCATCTCCTTCTTTTATCAAAAATCTCTCATCTCCTTTTATCATTTTCCTCCTTCTCTCTCCCTTTCTTTATTGTCCTGTGTGTGTGTGTGTGTGTGTGTGTGTGTGTGTGTGTGTGTGTGTGTGTGTGTGTGTGTGTGTGTGTGTGTGTGTGTGTGTGTGTGTGTGTGTATTTACCTAGTTGTGAAATACAGGAAAAGAGCTGTACTAGGCCCGTGCTGTCCCGTTTCCATAATGCTTATTATCCAGTTTGGCTTTGAAGTCATGAATCGTTTTTGCACACACAGTCTCCTCGTCAAGTCCGTTCCATGTTGTTATGCTTCTGTATGGAAAACTGTATTTCTTGATGTCTCTCCTACAGTCGCTCTTCTTCAATTTCTTACCATTGCCTCTTGTCACACTTCTGTCACGTACCACTAGGTCTTCCCTGTCCAATCCCTCTTGTATCCTGTACAATGCTATTAGGTCCCCTCTCTCTCTTCTGCTCTCCAGTGTTGTTAGTCCCAATTTCTCCAGTCTTTCTTCATAAGTGTGTTCTCTCAGAGTTTCCGGTAATTTAGTCGCTGCTCTTTGTATTCTTTCCAACTTTATAATTTTTTCTTCAATCTAGGTGACCACACTAATGCTGCATATTCCAGTCTTGGACGTATCATTGATGTTATTAGTTTCTTCACCATTTCTTCCTCTAAATATGTAAATGCTACTTCTATGTTTCTAAGAAGATTGTATGTTTCCCCAGTTATCCGATTTATATGCTTTCCAAAGGATAACCTGTTTGTTATTGTCACTCCCAGATCTTTTTCCTCTGTTTTTTTCATGATTCTTTCATTACTGAGAGAGTAGTTCCCCGATATTCGTCTACTGCTCTTACCAAACTCCATCACACTACACTTCTCTGTACTGAATGTCATTTCACATTTTCGTGACCATTTGTTTATTCTGTCGAGATCTTGGCTCAGGGCTACACAGTCTTCTTCATTAGCCACCCTCCTCATTAGTTTAGCATCATCAGCAAACATATTCATATAGCTTGTCACCCCTTCTGTCATGTCGCTTATATATATTGCAAACACTAGTTTCTTCCGTCCACCTTGATTTATTGTTATGTGTGTGTGTGAGTGTGTGCATGTGGGTGTGTGGTGTGATTGTGTGTGTGTATTTACCTAGTTGTATTTACCTAGTTGTAGTTTTACAGAACCTGGGCTTTACGCTCGTGTGGTCCCGTCTGTGTGTATTTACCTAGTTGTATATACTTAGTTGTGACGTACGGGAAAAGAGCTACGCTCACGCTGTCCCGTCTCCATATCCTCTCTTATCCAACTTTTCCTTAAAATCATGAATGTTTCTTGCACAAACCACCTCCTCCTCCAGTCTATTCCATATCTCAATGCTTCTGTTTGGGAAGCTAAACTTTTTTCACATCTCGCCTACACGTGTGTGTGGTGTGTGTGTGTGTGTGTGTGTGTGTGTGTGCATTCTACTGTACTCTCAACACCCATCTCTGTGGCCTGCAGGGTGCTGGTGGTGGTCTGGGATGTGCACCCCTGCAGCGGCATCCAGCATGTGTTTGTGGCCGAGCTGAGGGTGCTGTACGTGTCCCTCCACTGCCACGACCACGGCCTCTTCTTCCCATCCTCTGAGGACCCAAACTACGACGAGTGGGGACGGGACCTGGCCAAGGCTACAACATTAACATTACCCGCAACAAGGTGAGGGCCATATCTCTGCTGACGACACACACACACACACACACACACACACACACACACACACACACACACACACACACACACACACACACACACAAATGAATAAATAAAACGAAAGAAACCGGTCAATAAATACCTAAATCAATAAAACATCACATAAATCAGTGTTCCGAGGACATTTTTTTTCATTGCTCTTCTCTGCACCAATAAAAGTATAGCAGGAATTGACTTTTTGTCGCATGCGTGAAGACATAACTTATTAACTCCCAAATGCACGAGTCTCCCCAATGTGGGTCATTCTGTCTCCTCTTCTCAGGGGAAAGGATGGTGGTGAGCAGGACCTTTTTTAGTGTGTGTGCCTGTGTCAACGCTAGATTTTTTTAACACACTCGGTCAGCTTTTAGTCTCCACCAGTGTCGGTATTCTCAACGCTTCCACCTCCCACCACGTCAACTATTCCCAAAGGCCGAAAAAGACTAGCCCATCCGCTGCGATTGGCACGGATTTGGCCTTCACTGGTAGCCTGGTTTCCCATGTGGTACTGATGTGTTGGATATTCCCTCCCAAGGTGCAGGACTTTACATTTTTCTTCATTGAATTGTAGCAGCCACCTTTTGTTTCAATCCTGTAGCTTGGTGAGGTCTTCTGGTAGGAAATCCTCAGTCAAGGGGTTAATTGAGTTTTCATGAGGATTTTTTCACATTCATGGTACAGAAGAAGGGCCACACCACCACCAGGTACAGTACACTACCCCTAGTAATGCCCACAACGCCTATGGAAGCCCTGTTAAATATGTGTACTTGGGTGCCCAAAGGTTTGAGAATACAGGGCCAGTGTAGGTGTGTAGTAGATGCAGACACTTTGTTGTTTTACCTTTGAGGTAGATGATGAAAATGTCTTGCTTCTTTCCTCTTGTGCATGATCAGTGTATTTATTTTACCCCTGGTCAGCCTCTACCAGTCTAGGGGTCACATTCTTAAACATTTCCGCACCCAAGGTCACCTGTTTGACAAGGCGTTCATGATAGTTGTAGGCATTTCCAGGAGTAGTTTTATGGCCCTGGTGGTGGTTTGACCCTTCCTCTGTACTGTGAACCTAAAAAAAACATGCATCAGAGCCCGACTGGTCTCCTTTTTGGCCTCTGGAAATAGTTGATGTGAAGGGCGGAGGCGTTTGACAGTTCCGACCTAGGTGTGTAGCAGAGGCAGAGACTTTTTCTACCTTTCACGTAGATAACTATGTTTTAGTTTCCTTTCTCTTGTGCATGTTTGATATTTTTTGCACCTGGTCACACTTTACCCTTCCAGATGTTGAGTAATGGTCACAAAATGGTTTGCTTGTAGAACCTTTCCAGTAGGGAGGGAGAGGTCAAAATTTTCTTGTTTTCCCTGTGTTAGAATGTTCAGTCTACTAAATTTTCATAAGTAAAATGGGTCTTTTTACATATGACTGGATTCCTTTGACTCTGTGTCCTCATATTTGATTCCTATTTATTTGTTGAACATTTCACATATTAGCCCGTCTGCTGCGACTGGCATGGATTTGGCTTTCACTGTTAGCCTGGTAACATACACTCCCAGGACTTTCTCTGCCTCTGTGGTGGATAGTGGAGTGTTTCCCATGTGGTATTAGTGTGCTGGATATCCCTTCACTGGTAGCCTGGTAACATACACTCCCAGGACTTTCTCTGCCTCTGTGGTGGATAGTGGAGTGTTTCCCATGTGGTATTAGTGTGCTGGATATCCCTTCACTGGTAGCCTGGTAACATACACTCCCAGGACTTTCTCTGCCTCTGTGGTGGATAGTGGAGTGTTTCCCATGTGGTATTAGTGTGCTGGATATCCCTTCACTGGTAGCCTGGTAACATACACTCCCAGGACTTTCTCTGCCTCTGTGGTGGATAGTGGAGTGTTTCCCATGTGGTATTGGTGTGCTGGATATCCCCTCCCAGGGTGCAGGACATTTTTCTTCATTGCATTGTAGCAGACATTTTCGTTCCACTCCTGTAGCTTGGTGAGGTCTGTCTTCTGGCTGGAAATCTGCAGCCAAGGGGTTAACAAGTGTGCTGCACCTTCATGGGACCAAGTTTCCCTTGACCCTTTTTTGGAATTACTTTTACACAGACATTGTTGCAGTTTGAGAATGCTGCTCACTGGTCGCTTGCTTCATGTCCTACTCTCTGACCCTCACCGGACCTGCCTTTGACCTGAGGGCTCTTCATGTCCAAATACTATGCCTAGATAGATAGAGAGACGGATAGATAGTGTGATAGGTAGGTACTCCCAGTTATCTCCTGACATTTGCTGTATTACCTTTCATGAATTGATAAGTTTATCTGTACTGTGTTCATTGACCTGGTAGTGAAGATGTCAGATGGAGTATTTCAATGCTGCATCTTTTAAGGTTAATCAGATGATGACAACTATGAGCCAGGTGCCCAGAGTTTGTTTTTTCCCAAATAAATGAACAGCTATTTCGAGAGAGGTTGTTTCCCTCAAGAGACAGGAACCATTCAGGAAAAAGGGAGAGAAGGAAGAGGGAGAGGAAAGAAATGCAATGCAGTTTGCTTACTGTGAGACAAACAGAATAAATGGACATAACAACAGCATCACCAAGGTTGTATTAAAGGGAGGTAAATAGATAGAGTCCATCCTTTCTCCCCCAAAAAATACATAGACACATTACATGGACCAGGAACAATTTTGGCACAATATTTTACTTATCCATAATTTCCTAGGTGGCCAAAAGAGAGATCAGTTTCAGAAGGAGAGGTGTCTTGATTGTTCTAAATACCTATTCAAACACATGCTAACCAACTTGAAATAGTGCTCCAGCCCTCACTTGGAAAGAAAGGAAGGAAGGAAGGAAAAGGAGGCCTGGAAAGATGGTAGGAAGGAGGAGGAGAAAGAGGAATAATTAAATGGAGAAAGAAGGGAAGAGTCCAAGGAAATTTAAGGAAAGAAGGAATGATAAAAAGGAAACTAGGCTGGCAGAGAGAGAGAGAGAGAGAGAGAGAGAGAGAGAGAGAGAGAGAGAGAGAGAGAGAGAGAGAGAGAGAGAGAGAGAGAGAGAGAGAGAGAGAGATGTAACAGGTAAACCCTTGATTCATCTCTTTCACCACCCCGTGTCTTTCCTCCCAGCTACAAATCAGAAAATTAACCCTCGAGTGCTAAGTCCTCTGAGTATTTTTCTCCCTACACTGGTGCTGAAGTATTGCATTTTTATTCAGTCACAATTACCTGACACTTTTTTCCTGTTATGATTCCCAGTGATCAATGTCTAGATCCACACAGCCCTGTCCAGCACATGAAGGTTCACCCTGCTATCCAAGCTCCCAATGCAAGAATCAGTTATGGTCCTCAGCTCTGGTATTTCATCGTCCAGTGTCCTTCCTCCCAGCCACAGTTCAGGAGGAAGAAGTTGTGTTTACTAAAGCCACAGTGTTTTTCTTGTGTTGTTTCAGAGTGGCATGGGTGACGCAGAGGCTCTCACTCAGGTGGTGCTGCCCGTGGCCTTCCAGTTCAACCCACAGCTGGTCCTGGTCACTGCCAGCCTTGATGTTGGTGCGGGGACCCACTTGGAGGTTGGTGGATGGTGTCACTATCTGTATGACTACCTGCTGCTGCCTCTTTCTCTTTTTCTGTCACTATCTGTTCAGTTCAGTTCAGTTCTCTCTCCATAATTATATTTTCAGTTCATGGTCGGGAGTTTTGGCTTCATAACAGCACTCCCTGGTGCACTCCTTCACTGTTTGGGTTTCTTGTTTTCCTCTCTTTATTCCTTTAGTGTTCTTTCTTATCCAAAATTTCTGTATTGTTCTTTTTGCTTTTTTTATTTATTTATTTTTATCTGCCTTAATAATTCATCTTCAGGGGCTGCCATGTGTATGCAATGAAGCATTTTGTAGTCTCCTTATATTGTATCCTGATGTATTGTCATCTCAGACCATTGCATTCCATAGTGAAGAACTCCCTTCCTCTTCCTCACCCCCATTCCTCCCTTCATGCATCTCATACCTAAAGTAACACAGCCTAACCATTGCATTCCATATTAAAGAACTCCCTTCCTCTTCCTCACCCCCATTCCTCCCTTCATGCATCTCATACCCAAAATAACACAGCATTCCATATTAAAGGACTCCCTTTCTCTTCCTCCTCCCTTATTCCTCCATTCATGCATCTCATACCTAAAGTAACAGCCTCACACACACTCCCAGGTTACCGCGCGAGTCCTGGTTGCTGTGGACATATGATGGCCCTTCTGTCTGGCCTGGCCAAGGACCGCATAGTTCTGGCACTGGAGGGCGGCTTCAACCTCACCACCATCAGCTACTGTATGACGCTGTGTGCCAAGGCCTTGCTGGGGGATCTGCTGCCCCCCCTTGAGCCCCAGCTGGTGCCCAACAAGTGCCGTGCAGACCACCAATGGCGTCATCCGTACCCACAGCCGCTACTGGCTGGCGCTCTGCTTCAAGGTGAGTGTGAGGGTCTTTAATCCGACCACTGCAATTGGCACGGATTTGGCCTTCACTGGTAGCCTGGTAACATACAGTCCCAGGTCTTTCTCTGCCTCTGTGGTGATAGTGGAGTGTTTCCCATGTGGTATTGGTGTGCTGGATATCCCCTCCCAAGGTGCAGGACTTTACATTTTTCTTCAGTGAATTGTAGCAGACACTTTTTGTTCCATTGCTGTAGCTTGGTGAGGTCTTCTTGTAAGAAATCCAGTCAAGGGGTTAAGGGGTAGGACTGGTGAACGTTACCCCTCATGTCCTGCTGGTGTGTTCTGTGCCTAGTAGTGTTGTCAGTACATAATATAGAATGCTACCTCATTTCCAGAACTATATATCGGACATGTATTAGTTAGATTTCTCAAAATATTTCTTCAGTTCTCAGTGGCAATAGATATTGTTGTTGTCAGACAGTAAGAAGCGAAACACATTATCCTCTCTATGTTTTGCAGTCTTTTCTTGTAGTTTGAGTCCTTGTGGTGCCTGACCCTGGGCAAGGTTACTTTTTTTACTGCCCCTCACATTTTTTTTTTTTTTTTTACGTCGCTGCCTATTGCGCTGTTTGGCATCTTCCCGGTGGGGCCTGATGGTCGGCCCAGCCCGTTCTGGCGCAGGCGAGTGTTTATAGTGGCGCCATCTTGCCTCCCTGGAGCAGAGTCAGGGAGAGGTTGTCTACATCTAGCATCAGTATAATAGACTTGGTGATTAGTAGGAGATAATAGAAGGAATAGAAGGTTTATTTTGATTTATATTAGTTTTTTTTTCATAATATCTTTTCTTCCTCCTCCTCCTCCTTTCTCTCTCTTCCTTTCTTCCTTCATTACATTCTTCACCCTCCTCCTCCTCCTCCTCCTCCTCCAAATCTCTCCTTCCCTCCCTCCTCTCCTCCTTCTCCCTCTCCCTCTTCCATTCCCTTCTTTATCCACCTTCTCCCTCCTCTTTCTCTCCACCACTCTTTACTTCTCTCTCTCTTCTCTCTCCTCCCTCACTCTATCTCCCTTGGTCCACTCTGTTCTCTCTCTCTCCTTCCCTCTTCTTCCTCCTCCTCTTCTAGATTTGAATAGTAATATGTTTTAATGTATTGCAGAAAGAAGAAGCAGAAGAAGAAGAAAAGAAGAGAAGGAAGAGGAGGAGAGGGTATATGTGTGTGTGTGTGTGTGTGTTATATGGACAGAATTTAAACTGATTTCTTTCAACATATATTTTATTATTATTATTGAAAGACAAACTTCTCTTCTTCACTTCCTCCTTCTTCTTCTCTTTCATCTTCTTCTTCTTCATCTTTTGTTGGGGTTCTGATAGGAAGAGAAATAATAAAAATAATGAGAAAGTATTAGCTCTATAGAGAGAGAAAGAGGGGGGGGGGACCCATATATGTGTCTGTGGAGGCATGTGTCTGTGGGGGTTGTCAACATACTGTGGGGGTCATCCTGTGGATCCTGAGAGAGAGAGAGAGAGAGAGAGAGAGAGAGAGAGAGAGAGAGAGAGAGAGAGAGAGAGAGAGAGAGAGAGAGAGAGAGAGAGAGAGAGAGAGAGAGAGAGAGAGAGAGAGAGAGAGAGAGAGAGAGAGAGAGAGAGAGAGAGAGAGAGAGAGAGAGAGAGCACTTCAGTCTCTTTCTCTTCCTTCTCCTCATTCTTTCTACTACTACTACTACTACTACAATTCCTCAGTAGTTAGTCAGTCAGTCAATGTGTGTGTGTGTGTGTATCTGTCTATCTCAATCTCAGAAGTGCCTCCATCTGTACCTGCTCTGGCACTCTTGCTCTTCAATTCCTCTTCTTCTATCTCTTTAAATCTTCACTTATATACCCATGCAGTCTTCTCCTCCTCTTCCTTCTTCTCACTTTCCCTGACAGTCCCTCCCTCAAGCCTTCCCTCATACACTCTTCACAAACCCATTCTCATCACGTGTCCAAACCATCTCGGCGCAGCACACTCCACTTCTTTCGCTGCCACACCCACACCAAACCACTCATACACGCTTCATTCTGCCTCGTCCTGACACACCACACACACCTCTTGTATAACACCTTTCCACTGCACGTATAATTTTTTTATCCCCTTGCTCTGTTGCGTGCCATGTACAGAACTTGGCTAAAGCTTTTCCCCTCTTGGCCTCCATGCTCACACTTCTTCCCTTCATAACTCTGCCCTTCGCTGCTCTCTTCCTGACCTCACCTCCCTGTGGATCTGGCCGCCCTAAACTCATCTGTATTCCTGCACTATTCACTTCTGCTTTCCCTCCCACGTTCCCATTCATTACAGTTTATTTATTTCCTCATTCCCTCTCACTAGCACTCCATCTCTTGCTACAGTTGTCACTTTTCTCCCCTATTTATCTCCCATTTATCCTGGTGTGTGTGTGTGTGTGTGTGTGTGTGTGTGTGTGTGTGTGTGTGTGTGTTCCTCCTGTAATAATAAAATAATGTAGGAATGCTCAATAAAAATAAATTACAAATATATATTACTATTATTATTACCATTGTTATTATCAATAGACCCAAGAACAAGGAAAAGGGATTGAGAGAAGGGAAAGGAAGGAAGAGGAGGAGGGAGGGAGGCAAGGGAAAGGGAGGGGGAGAAGAGAAGAAAGGAAGGATGGAGAAGGAAGAATATTGTGAGAGGAAGGAAGAGAAGAAGAAAGAAGGAAGGGAAGAGAAGAAGAGAAAGAAAGGAAGGGAAGAAGATATGAGAAAGGAGGAGAGATGGAGGAGGAGGAGGTCATAATCTATCTTCCTCTGCACCGTGAACCTAAAAGAGCACTCCTTATGACCCGACTGACCTCCTTTTTGGCGTTTGGGAACAGCTGATGTGAAGGGCAAATGCTTCCGACCTTAGGAGGGAGGTGAAAGGGAGGAGAAGAACTGGAGAGGAGGAGATAAAATGGAGAAGTGGAGGAGAAAGGGGAAGACCAGCAGCAAGAAGACATGAAATAATGACAAGAAATATTAAGGAAAGAGGAAAACAAAAGTAAAGAAAAATAACAGGTTAGGGAAAGAAAACAAGGAAAGTAACAAATAAAAAAGTTAAGGAAAGAAAACAGAAATAAAACAAGAATATTAAGTAAAGGAAATAAAGAAAAAGACACTGGCCGAATCACTCCCCCAGCCGCCCCTGAGGTCTTAACACACACACACACACACACACACACACACACAGTAATTCCCTAAACAGACCCCACATTTACAGGGCCAATGCGACATGTTTTCAGCCGCAAAACAGCCCCTTCCAAGCCTTCTAGTGTGCCCAGACCTTCCTGTAGAGGCCAGGGCAGCTCAACAGACTCTAGCCCCAGCCCAGAGATGGGTTTTAATAACACTAACAGACGTATTTTGACAACGGTGACAGTCACCAAGAACATGTTGAGTGGACAGGAGGAGGAGAGAGGAGGGAAGGAAGGGAGAAGAGGAGGAGCAGAGAAAGAAAGAATGAAAGAGGAGGAGAAGGAAGAAATGATGATGAAAAGATGGAAGAAAATAAAGAAAATAAAAGGAGAAAAAATGAATAAAAAAGAAATTATGTGCTATTTTTTACCTTTGTTCCTAAGTCTTCTTCCTCTTCTTTTTCTTCTTCTTCTTCATCTCATTCCATGGAAGAAGTTAAGTTGAATTAGTATTCGTATACTAAAAATAAGAAAACTGTGTGTCCCTGCCTCCCTGATACGTTCCCTGCCTTCTAGCACTATAGTTCTGCCGCCTCGTCCTGCCTCCCTGTTATATGTTTAAGGCCGAGATTTTTTTCTCTTTTCTACTACACCCGGTCCCACACGTCCTCTGCGTGTATTGAAACACACGAGACATTAATCAAGACAAGGAGAGGGTTTTGTTGGCTGCCGGGGATTGAACCTGTGACCAGCGTGACGGGAGAGCCACTGCCTTACCAGTCGGCCAAAGAGGTACCCTGCTGGCTGAGTGGGTTATGGGAGGCTTGCCCGTCAGGCCTAGTCGCTGCACTACATATGCATTAAAACAACTCTGAAAACAATTACAATTATGAAGAAAAGAATGGAATTGACGACATTCCCTCATCACATCTTAATTCTCCCTTTCAATACTTCCCTCATGTATTCCCTCCCTCTCCACACTGTAACAGGCAAGTGACAAGGGCCAGGAGGAGGAGGAATTAGTGATAAGGGAAGGCATGCCTGACACCATAAAACCTCAAAACTGCCAACTCTCTGAATAAGCTGAAAAATTAAAATACTGGAGCCTACATTATTCCCTCACCTCCTCTCCATCTCCTGGTTCCTTCCGTCCAGGAGAGAGCAGCGGAGTTCCTTGAGCAGGCCCTTCCACTTGTAAACCTGGGACTTCTTGGACGTGAGGCATCTTGGACAGCTTTGTGGTGAGGTGCTCAGGCTGGGGAGGAGGAGAAATGTGTAGGGAATGTGTTGGGGGAGGGAGGGGAGAGGGGAAGGGAGGAGGGTAAGGAGGAGAGAAGAGAAGTTAGCAAGATTTTACTGTATATTAACCAGACATGGGGCGATTACTTATGTTATGTAATCGATTACGATTATGATTACTTCATATTTTAACGATTACGATTACAATTACAATAAAATTAGGTGTAATAAAGTACTATTACGATTACATGATGTATTAATCGTGGTTACAATCATGATCACAGGAAGGACTGAAAGGTGAACTTGCAAATTTCACACATGTACCATGCTGAATATTTAAATGGTTGAATTACAACAGATATTTAGAGCACACACTTGCTGTATGAGAAACTATTAACTAAACTTTGATGATGTAATCACAAAAGTAATCGGAATTACAGTTGTACTTTTATAATGTATTCGATTATGATTACGATTACTTAAAAAAATAAGAGGGTAATCAATTACAATTACTTGAAAAACTGTAATCGATTGTAATCGATTACGATTACAGATTACGATTACCCCATGTCTGATATTAACATGATTCATAACACAGCATGACTAAGGAAAAGAAGAGGATATATTAATTAACATGATTCATAACGCAGCATGACTAAGGTAAAGAAGAGGATATATTAATTAACATGATTCATAACGCAGCATGACTAAGGTAAAGAAGAAGAGGATATATTAATTAACATGATTCATAACGCAGCATGACTAAGGTAAAGAAGAAGAGGATATATTAATTAACATGATTCATAACGCAGCATGACTAAGGTAAAGAAGAAGAGGATATATTAATTAACATGATTCATAACGCAGCATGACTAAGGTAAAGAAGAGGATATATTAATTAACATGATTCATAACGCAGCATGACTAAGGTAAAGAAGAAGAGGATATATTAATTAACATGATTCATAACGCAGCATGACTAAGGTAAAGAAGAAGAGGATATATTAATTAACATGATTCATAATGCAGCATGACTAAGGTAAAGAGGAAGAGGATATATTAATTAACATGATTCATAACGCAGCATGACTAAGGTGAAGAGGAAAAGGAAGAAGAACAAGAAGAGGAACAAGGCCCGCCCTGCACGCGGAGTTGTTGGTTGTGGCGCCACACGTCTCAGAGCCGGAGGGCTTCCTGGCCCGCCGCTGCCCCTCCATCTCCGGGGCCAGGCTCTGGAGCTTCTTCTCAGCCTACTGGAGGGATCTGAGGGGAGGAAAAAGGAAATCAATCAAAGTTCTTCCTCACTAAAGATGTCACTTAATATGAACTAAATACTGGCAGCCTCTTTGCTATTTTTTGCCTTCATTAAATTCCTGGAGGGTCTGAGAGGAGGAAAAAGGAGTATGAGTAACAGCAAAGGCACAGCTCTGCCTCACCATAAGATGTCATTTACAGCAACTAAAAACACTGCGGCCAGCTTCCTAACTATTTCTGGCCTTTGTTGAATAATTCCTGGAGGGTCTGGGAGGAGGGAGGGGAGTAGGGGCAGAGGGAAAGGAGGAAAGAAGGAACAGGAGAGAAGGAGGAAAGAAGGGAAGGAGTGGCAAAATCACAGCTCTTCCTCACCAATAGATGTCATTTATACCAACTAAAAAATGCTGGCAGGTTCCTAACTATTTCTTGCCCCTGACATATTTCTGATGCTGGCAGGTTCCTACTATTTCTGATGCTGGCAGGTTCCTACTATTTCTTGCCCCTGACATATTTCTGATGCTGGCAGGTTCCTAACTATTTCTTGCCCTGACATATTTCTGATGCTGGCAGGTTCCTAACTATTTCTTGCCCTGACATATTTCTGATGCTGGCAGGTTCCTAACTATTTCTTGCCCTGACATATTTCTGATGCTGGCAGGTTCCTAACTATTTCTTGCCCTGACATATTTCTGAAGTGTTCTGAGGGGAGGAAAAAGGTGACAGGAGCACTGGAGAAAGTGAAGCTCTTCCTTAATAAAAGATGTTGATTAATAATAACAAAAAAAATATCATTGGCAGCTTCTATGTTATTTTCTGCCTCTGTTAAATTGGTAGGGAGGAGGAAGGTGTGTGTGTGTGTGTGTGTGTGTGTGTGTGTGTGTGTGTGTGTGTGTGTGTGTGTGTACTGGCAAAATCAAAGTTCTTCCTTACTAAAAGGTGTCGGTTAATGCACACAAAAACCCATGGCTTCTTAACTTATATTCCTTGCCTTACAAAGTTCTCTTCCCATTAATTTGTTTTAGGATACTTACACTGACAGAGAAACTAAACATACTGACTGTAGGAGCAGTTAAAAGTTTGCCATGCCAGCAGAGGCATGAGCTTGAGCAGAGAGCCTCGGGCACTGCAGGAGGCTGGAGGGAGGCAGCTATTAGCAAGTTCAGAACAGCAGTGACTATGAAATTAAGGCATAGAAGATAGGAATTAAAGAAGAATGAGTGTGATGGCAGTGACTTAGAGAGGACTGAGTGAAGCAAATGGCAGTCAGGACAAAATGAAGAAATAAGGAAGGACAAGTATTTCAGAGTTTACCAGGGAAAGGGATGGAAAACATTGATGATTTTGGTTAACTCAGGCATTAGGAAGTTAAATAGCAGAGGAATGAGCTTGAGCAGAAAGCCTCGGGCACTGCAGAAGGCAGGAAGGAAGCAGCTGTTAGCAAGCTTAGAACGGCAGTGACTATGAAATGAAGGCACAGAAGACAGCACAGGAAGGGAAGAATTTGAGTGTGGTGACAGGGACTTAGGAAGATGATTTAGGGCAGATTGTAAATGCTTCATGTGGAAGAGTGCAGCAGCTGAGTATTATAAAGGATAGGGAAAAGTTGCGTGAAAGGCTGCGTCAAGCTGGCAGATGATGAAGTTAAGGTCCATATTGTCAAACTCCTCACAGACTTGCTCCATCTATTTCAAAAGGCTCTCGCAGAGGTTGTTGGGGTTTCCATGGGCGGTTTCCTGAGCCTGGCGGTAGTTCTGCATGGCTTCTGTGCCTTGAAGGAGACAACACCCAAGACAACCCAGTTACTCTTCCCTGTGGGCTTGGGAAATAGGTGCAGTGGGAGCCTGATACATTTAGGAAGACAGGGACACAGAGATACAGACAAACAGAGATGCAGGGTGGTGCTGCTGATAGTTTCACACGGCTTTTGCACCCTGAACAGGAAAACACCACCCAGGAAAACATGGTTAGCCTTCTCTGTGGCCTTGGGGAATAGTAACAGTGGGAGCCTGATATGCTTAGGACCATGGGCTGACTTACAGCGCCTCATTTTGGGTGTTGATGACATAGAATCTCTCTCTCTCTCTCTCTCTCTCTCTCTCTCTCTCTCTCTCTCACACACACACACACACACACACACACACACACAAACACACAATTACACTGGAGTGAAAAACAGTATGCACATGGAGGAAGAAGAGGAGGTGAAAAATTGATAATATGAACTCCAAAAATATATCATCCATGTAAAAGTTAATCTAAATTCAGCCTTTAAAAATTGCAACAATTCTGCCATACATCAGTGCACTCATGTTATATCAAGTGTTCTCTTCACAGTGTCCTCATGATATCAGGCTGTGTGGTGGACCGTCCCTTCCTGAGTGGACAATAGCCATGTGGCAGGCTGGGCCAAGGTGCCAGAAGAAGACATTAAGTTTTTGAGAGATGGGATGAGAAGTTTTCAGGTAACAACTTGAGATAAGGACAGAGCAAGGGTGTTTGCTGTAGAGGAGAGGGCACAGCTGCATGTCACCAAAGAATAAACTTGATAGGGGAATGCTTTGCCTGGGATTCTTACACACTACTGACCCTCACACACCAGCTATTTCTTAAGGCAAAGAGAGAGGTAAAATGCATTCTCAGGAGTGGTAATTAGAGTTCATGGCACAGAAGCCTTGTCAAACTGCCACCAGGGTCACAAAATTACCCACGGAAAGGCCCACAACTCCTACAAAAGTCATGTCACGTGTGTGTTTGGGCGCTGGAATCTCTAAATAATGTGGCCCATTGCCTGCTCAGAACAGATGGCATCACTGTAAATACTCACCTGCCCTGCTCCATGACGGGCTCGGGCCGACCACCAGGCCCCTAAAGAAGGCCTACCAACTGTGGGCCAGGATGTAAAAAAAATAAATAAATAAATAAATAAATAAATAAATAAATAAATAAATAAATAAAACAAAATAAATAGATAAATTGATAAATTAATAAATAAATTCCAGCAGCACTGACCTGCGGTGGAGTGCCACATGTTGAAGCAGTGGGAGCACACGTGGCCCGTCCAGTGGCCCCCGTAGTGGCCCTGGCCGGGGAAGGACGAGCGGGAAGTGATGAATGGCCGCCTGGCTCCCACACCCTGCAGGGGTCTGGCAACAAGTAATGGCCATATTGATAGATACTAAATGAAAGTATTGATATGTTATAAGAAAGAGGACTGGCGGGCACTCCTGAACTTGGTAGCTGCATGCCTCAACCCCTACCATCCATCATTTTAAACACTGGCTCATCCCTATGCTGCCCTAATCCCTTATGCAGGAGTCAGCCAGCCAGCATCTTCATTCTTTCATCCCTTTGGCTGGTAAACTCTGAAAGAAAAACAGCTTTCCTTCATCTGTATTTCCTCTTGCCAATGACTTGGGTATATCATTAATACATTGTAACGATACTAAATGCACACCACAAACTTACTGCAAGCACATCACTAATGTACTGTGCCCATATTGAATGCATACCACAAACTTACTGTCAGCATATCCCTCCCTGCACCTAAAACTCTGAGCATCATAGACTTATGCATTGGTGGCACTCGTCTCTGACAGTCCGTAGAGGTTGTAGAAGAGGTTGTAGTGGAGCCCGATGTAGTGCCTTGCTGACATGCAGACCGTGTGGTGAAGAGAGAGTCTCCGACCACTGGTGGCAGGAAGGGCGGACGCTCCAAGTTGTTCTGCTGACAGCTGTGGTGACTCCTGGACCAGAGGTTTGTGGGTTCATTCATGTCCTCAGAGTGAGTGCGTGAGTGGAGTAAGTACATGAGTGAGAGAGAGAGAGAGAGAGAGAGAGAGAGAGAGAGAGAGAGAGAGAGAGAGAGAGAGAGAGAGAGAGAGAGAGAGAGAGAGAGAGAGAGAGAGAGAGAGAGAGAGAGAGAGAGAGAGAGAGAGAGAGAGAGAGAGAGAGAGAGAGATACAAAATTATATATGTTATATGCATATATATATGGACAGAGCTTTAAGCTGTACAACTAAAGCTAGCCTGTCTAAAGCATAGCTTTTTAGGCAAGACATATATAATTTATTTGAAAATTAGTGGCTGTGACAACATTAATAATAATTGTAGTTAAGATGAAATGATTATGATAACTTTACATAATGTTAAAGTAATAGAATCATATATTGAGCATGCGAGATAACACAATAGAATAAACGCATACATACATATATGCATACACACACACAGACCTATATATACTCATACACACACACACACATGCATACACACAAGCTTACACATATACATATGCGCACACATACACATGCGCACATACACACGCATACACCCATTCATATACATAAGTAAATTGCACATATGTTGCATTAATTCATTAACATAATATTTTAAAGTACATACACATATGCACATTTATAAGGAAAAAGTGAATTAGTTAATAGGTCATTATAATATTAGTTTTTGATCGGCTTTTGAATGTGTTGAGGGAAGGAGCTTCTTGAATTTGTGTGGGATAGAATTCCAAATTACAGGACCCAAATAAGTAGTTGAATGTTGGAGTTTTGAAAGACGATGAATAGGAAAGATCAGATTGTAGCGGTGACGGGTACTATAATCATGAGATGGGAGGAGGTCACGCATTTCATTCTTATTTTTGTACATGAGTGTAGCTATTTCCAGTTTAGTTATATCATCCAGTTTTAAAATTTTGGTTTCCTTGAAGAGTGGACTAGTGTGCTTAATAGTTGTTGTTAGTAATAATTCTTACAATTTTTGGAGCTGCAATCTTAGGGGGGTTAAATAGGTGGTGTATGTTGTACACCAAATGGGGTTGCAGTAGGTAATTAGTGAATAAATGTGTGCACAGTATATTGACTTTAATACATTTTGAGGCATGAGATCCTTTATTTGATAAAGTAAAGCAATGTGTCTTGATATTTTCAGTGTAAGGTTATGTATGTGATATTTAAATGATAATGAATCATCATAATCTACACCAAGAAATCTCACTCTATCCATTTTAGAAATTATTTCATTATTGATTTTTAAATTAATCAAGTTAGACGCTTTTTTAGTAGTGAATAGCATAAAGCAAGTTTTCTTTGTATTAATTGTAAGTCTGTTACATAGACACCATTGGTATAGTTTTTCGAGTTCATGATTTGCATTTAGTACAAGTTGATCTTGGTTCGGACCTGTTAAGTAGAGTGTCGTGTCATCGGCAAACAATATACTTTTAGCTTTAAAGAAAAGATTTGATATATCATTGATGTATATTAGAAACAAAATTGGGCCTAGAATGCTTCCTTGAGGTACACCAAGTTTTACAGTGGTAGTAGATGATTTTTCGCCGCTAAATACAGTACATTGATGTCTATCTGTTAGGTAATCCTTGAACCAAGAGAGTATTGGGCCTCTGATCCCATAGTGGTACATTTTGTTAATAAGAATGTTATGGTGTACTGTATCAAAGGCTTTAGCAAAATCTATAAATATGGATAAGACATGGAGTTTTTTGTCAATTGCAGAAAGTACATCATTAGAAAATACATTTAAGGCTGTAAAAGTGCTGCAGTTCCACCTAAAACCATACTGAGAAGGGTTTAATATATTCTTAGTTTCAAGATAGTCAAGTAAATAAACCTTCATTAAAGTTTCAAATATTTTAGAGAAAATTGTAAGTTGAGATATTGGTCTATAATTTTTAGGGTCATCATCAGGACCAGACTTGTGGATAGGTGTAATTTTTTGCAGTCTTCAACGGAGATGGAAAAGTTCCAGTTGTAACAGATTGATTATAAAGTATAGCCAAAGGGATTGAAATGAAATGAGAGTTTCTTTTAATATAAGAGGGTGATATATCATTAATGCCTGATTTTTTATTGTTTAATGACTTAATTACTGTAGCCAAATCAAAGGTGGTAACAATAGGGCACATCATAGAATTTGGAAAGTTACCTTTAAGATAGTCTTTCGAGTATCTATTGAAGGCTTCCGATATATCTGACGGATCACTTAATACTGAATTATTATACTGCAATGACTTGATATTGTTTGCTTTGTATGTATTACCTTTTAATTCATTGACTGTTTGACAAATCTTTTGGTATTTCTGCAAAAATTTGTAAATATTTGGAAATAATAGTTCATTTTGGCAACCCTAATATTCTGAGTAAGGTAATTTCTATATTGTTTAAAGGTCTCATAAGAAACTGTTCCAAGTTTATACATTTTAAACAAGTTACATTTATGTTTGATAGATTTAAGTATTCTGCCTGTAAGCCAAGCATTATGAAGTCTTTTGTAGTTACATATTTTGTTTTAATGGGAAACTTTTATTGTAACATTCATAAACTCTTTCATAGAAAAGATTAAAATTATCATTTGAGTTTTCTAGATTTAGTAGTTCCTCCTGGTTTATTTCATGTAGCTCATTGGTAAATAGATTATGATTATTGGTGTTGAAGACAGTGATCAAAGTCCCTCTCTCTCTCCCTCACCTTCCACGGCAGCAGGGTGAGGAGGAGGAGGAGGAGGAGCTCAGTGAGTATGGCCCACCAGGGAACACTTGGGGCTGTGGCCAGGGGTGGCCACATCCTGCTGTGGACCTGTGGAGGTTACGACAGGTCAGGAAGGGTCAATGTGTGTATGTTTACCTGTGTTTGTATATGGGAAAGGGTTACAATCCTCTACAATACATCTTTAGGGGTGAGAAACTTGCCATATGAGGACAGACCTAAACATTTAAACCTGCATTCTCTAGAAAAGCGAAGGGTGTGAGGAGACTTGACGGAGGTTTACAAATGTATGAAGGGCTTTAATTAATAAGGGGTGTTAATAAGACTTTGGTGGTGTGAGGGCCGGGTAGGACACGTAGCAATGGGTTCAAGTAAGATAAATTCAGGACACAGGAAAGAAATGATTTACTGACAGAGTGGTGGATGAGTGGAACACACCTGGCAGTCATGTGGTGGGTGCCAACACAAGATACATTCAAGAAGAGGTTAGATGAGTTCATGGATAGTGAGGAGCTGCCTTGTATTGGCCTATCAGCCTCTTGCAGACTCCTTATTATCTTATGTTACGTTATGCTCTTGAGATAATGCATGAGTAAACTGATGGATGCCTCCTCCTCCTCATCATATGCTAGGCTACTCTTATGGCTTGAAATAACACAAATAATGAATGCCTGACTCAGCGATGGGTTAGCTCAGGCAGGGGTTATGTCCCTCACTGACAGACGGACTGACTAACCGGGACTTCCTTGGGGTCACTGTCGTGCGGTAGAGCGGTGACTCACTGGACCACACGACTGGAGACAATGACGTCCTGATGGGGCACTGGCGGGGCGACGCGGGGCAGCAGAGGACACGGCACAACAGGGCAGGGATGACAGGGAGGATTGAGTTTAGTTATGCACACGGCAGAGGTCAGAGTAAGTGTTCATTGATCCGTTTAATTTGTCAAGCGTAAGACTACCTAAGCCTTTCCTTGGGCATGAAAAACAGTATTGCCAGCTCTCCCTCACGAAGAAATGCCAACTATTACCAGCTCAAAAAACAATGTCAGCTTTTAAACTGTTTTCTGCCTTCCTTACATTCCATAGAGTTCATTTCCATCACTTTTTGGGGTCTGTTTGCTATTACTGACAGGGATAATGAGTGTGTTGGGTGTGGCCATTGACCCACAGCAGAGGTTCATGGGAAGCCTGCAGGGAACAGTGCCTGGCTGACTGACATTGCTGGGACTGATCCCAAGGCCTGGGTCAGTATCCTCAGAGTTCAGGGCTCACACGCCAACAATGGATAAGACTCTCTGGGTACATCCATGGGTGGTGTTATGAGGCTAGTTATAATTTGACAGGGCTTTGGTAGAGGTTGTATTAGTAGTAATATTTCCATGGGCAGTTTTATGAGCCAAGTGATAGCATGACACGGCTTTGGTAGAGGTTGTGTTAGTAGTATTTCCATGGGCAGTGTTATGAGCCAAGTGATAGCATGACACGGCTTTGGTAGAGGTTGTCTTAGTAGTATTTCCATGGGCAGTGTTATGAGCCAAGTGATAGCATGACATGGCTTTGGTAGAGTTTGTGTTAGTAGTATTTCCATGGGCAGTGTTATGAGCCAAGTGATAGCATGACACGGCTTTGGTAGAGGTTGTGTTAGTAGTATTTCCATGGGCAGTTTGAAGAGCAAAGAGATGGTTTGACACGGCTTTGGTAGAGTTTGTGTTAGTATTTCCATGGTCAGTTTTAAGAGCAAAGAGATAGTTTGACAAGGCTTTGGTAGAGTTTGTGTTAGTATTTCCATGGGCAGTTTTAAGAGCAAAGAGATAGTTTGACAAGGCTTTGGTAGAGGTTGTGTTAGTAGTATTTCTATGGGCAGTTTTAAGAGCAAAGAGATAGTTTGACACGGCTTTGGTAGACTCAAGGATAATTTCCGGTAAACAAGAGAAACTGTTATGTAATGTATCAGTCTTTTTAAAATGCATAATGAAAATAGTTACAAATCACCAAGGATGAAGTATAAAATCACTGTTGAACAACTCAGTTGAGCATGTCGGGGATGTGTCTGGAACAAGAGGTTCACAACACACTGCTTGAAACTTGCTTTCCAGAGGAATGTTAAGGATCACTGGATCTCGGAGTGGCATTCAACAGTAAATCATCATGCAATACTTATGTGACTTATAAGGACAGTTTCTCTTTTCAAAGCTACTTAATAAGGTTACCAAAGCTGTACAGAATAAGTCTTTGTAAATTTAGAACTAATAACCACAGATTACCCATTGCAATGGGCAGGTTTACCAGAACCCCCAGAGAGGAGAAGTT
This sequence comes from Eriocheir sinensis, assembly GCF_024679095.1. Classification (NCBI taxonomy): domain Eukaryota; kingdom Metazoa; phylum Arthropoda; class Malacostraca; order Decapoda; family Varunidae; genus Eriocheir; species Eriocheir sinensis. The sequence continues at coordinate 98,842 of NW_026111643.1, forward strand.
TTGTGGCAAATGTGGTAACAATAGTCTAGGATTACTCATAGCAAGTTACAATAGTCTAGGATTACCCATAGTAAGTTACAATAGTCTAGGATTACCCATAGTAAGTTACAATAGTCTAGGATTACCCATTGTTGTAAGAGGCAGGTTTACCAGAACTCCCAGAGAGGAAAGGTTTTATGGCAAATGTAGCAACAATAGTCTAGGAGATAAGTGCATGTCAGGTTGAGTGCATATGCATAAGTTGAAGCAGGCTTGTATACTATGATAAACAGCCCTCCTTCAGTTTACAAAGCAAGACTTGTTTATCAATACAAAGACAACATGCATGAAGTGTACATATACACAAGTAGTCCCTGAGTTAGAGACAGACTTGTTTACTGAGATGAACAGTGGACGTGTTTAGAGACACCCAGAAAAAGAAAGCATGCATCACTGTATATACAGGAAGAGGAATGGAGGAAGAACAAAGAGAAGGGGAAGGAGGAGGAAATAGAAAAAAGAAAAAGAGAAAGCAAAGAAAAAGAATCACTACAACTATGATGAGGAGGAGGAGGGAGAAAAAGATAAAGAAAACAAGACTAATACTCTCATCTAAACCTATTAACACCTAACAACACTTCCTCTAACAACACCTAATCTTACAACAATATATAACCTAGTCCAGAAAAAAAGGAAAACAGAGAAACCATTACTGGGAGAAAATGAGAAAAAGAAAAATGAAAAGAAAAGAAGAAGGAATTATTATAAAACCTGCTCCAAACATAAATAAATAAATAAATACATGGATAAAAAGAATCACTACAAAGCCGCACTACTCACCAAAGTCTGCACTACTCGCCAGCCACGCCCACTTTTGCCACCTGCCGCGACCTGTGTCCAATGACCAGCTTGGTGGAGGTCTTGGGAGCCGTGGTGCTGGGAACTCTTCTTTTGGGAGGCACTCACACACCCAGCAAGGTCCATGTATCCAGCTGCTCCACCCACACCCAGCATCTCTCTGCCTGTGCCCAATTTAAAGGGTTAAAAAGTTGTGACCATTTGATTGCATTCTTTTCTCTTGTCCAGCCTCCTAAGTCACCCAAACAGCAGGACAATCACTACCCTAACCGTGCCTAAAGTTCCTTGTGAGCCTCCTAAGTCACCCAAGCAGCAGGACAATCACCCTTGTCCAGCCTCTAAGTCACCCAAACAGCAGGACAATCACTACCCTAACCATGCCTTCCTTTTCCCTTGTCCAGCCTCCTAAGTCACCCAAACAGCAGGACAATCACTACCCTAACCGTGCCTAAAGTTTTGGAGATGAGCCGTGCCTTCCCTGCCACTGTGATGGCATCAGGTTTCAAGGATCAGAGAGGTAAGCACTTTCTTTTTTTCCCTTGGCAAGCCAAGCCTCCTGAACCCCAAACAGCAAGACAATAACTCAACACCATTTCAAGACTTTACCCAAGGTTTTTGAGATCAACTGCTGCTTGCCGGTCAGTGTGTCTGTGTCTGACTCCAGCGCCGGTAGGTGCGCCTCCTCGGCCTGCCCTGGCGCCAGCTGGCCCAGCCTGTAGGTGAACTGCTCCACGAGGGCCAGCAGGGTGCTGAGGCTGCCAGACTGCTCCAGGTGGGCCTCCAGCTGGCTCACTACCCCGTGGAGGTGCTGCAGGCTGGACCCGTACTTGATCTGGAAGTCCAGACTCTTGTGGTTGACCTACATAGAGGAGGAACATAACGTTAAAACTGCAATTCTGGCTTTTGTTTCCTTTTACAAGTCATCATGCTTTTGCAGACACTTATAGTTATATTCTGCCTGTGACAATCTCCTGTAAAGTCACACAACAACAATGATGAACTTGGCCTCCAAAGCCACCAACCTTGCTGGCTAGAGTTAACAGTCAGGAAAAATAACTTGAGGGACAGTAAAAGAAGTGGAGCAATGGTCACCATGCCTGGCCATGACTACACGGGCCAGGATTTGAATTCCAGCCTGTGCAGGGCGTGCAGCTCACCCAGCTGTTCATCCTCCCCTTGAGGAGGGTCCATAAACAAGCAGCTGAGTAAACCAGGGGAAGGTACAGTGTGGCATTCCCAGGACTCCCCCTGGCCTGCCCCAGTGTGAGTGTTTCTTCCCCAACACAGGCTCAAAGGGCCAATGGTTTGCAGATGAGCACCACAGCCGTGCCACAGGCACCCACCTCTACCTTTAAGAAGTGTAAGGACAAGCTAATGACTCATTAAACTCAACCTCCACCAACCTCACCTGAGTAAAGTAGGTGTGAGGAAGGCCTGGTCCCCTCCCTCGGCCAAGGGGGTACTCAGCAGCCTGAAGTTCCCGCCCTTCAAGTACTGAAACCAGACCAGAAGATACGGTGATGCATTTATATACAGCAGGAAATTATAAACTTACTGGAGACATGTAAGTCATCATAATTCATCTTCCATAATACTCTAATTTGAGGCAGTAACTGAGACACCTTTTGCTTGTAATTTGAGCCAGGAGCTCCATGAACCCTAAAGTACCCTCCGCCAAGATGCCCCCCACGACTAAGGGCCCGGAGAGGTGGCCAGCTGTGTTATAGTAGGATATCAATGTATTATTATTATTTAATATCACCACGAATTAGGCATACAATTGTCAATGGAAAAAACCCACGACAGATAGATCACGCCACCTTATAGGAATGTCGTCCGTCAGTGTTTACCGTCTCAGTTTTGTATACTTAGCACTCCGATGGTGCGTGGAGGTCACCTTGACATACGTGACCGATTGTAACAATTATTTTCCAACCTGTAACTCGCCACTCCTTCACGAGAGTCCGACTGACATTAAAACGACAGTCGCTCTGCCCGTCGCTTCTTGTACATAAAGGCTACGAATATAATTCGCCTTAAGGAAGCTGAAGTCTTAATCAACACCCTTTAAACGCCCCCGACAAGCCCGTTACATTTGGTTGGCAGTGGTCACCCCGCGCCTGTGCTTTTCGCTACCTCGTTCTCCTCCAAGCCACGAGAACTCACCAACAAAACTCCGGGGACAGGCGTACAAGGGAAGAAGGAGTCAACGCACCAGCCGTCCGCGGCAACGCACCTGCCGTCCGCGGCAACGCACCAAGGCGCCAGCTACAAGCATCTCCCAAGTCGCCACCTACGTGCAACTCACAAGGCGCCAGCTACCAGCATCTCCCAAGTCGCCACCACCGTGCAACTCACAAGGCGCCAGCTACAAGCATCTCACAAGTCGCCACCTACGTGCAACTCACAAGGCGCCAGCTAAGCATCTCACAAGTCGCCACCCACGTGCAACTCACAAGGCGCCAGCTACAAGCATCTCCCAAGTCGCCACCTACGTGCAACTCACAAGGCGCCAGCTACAAGCATCTCACACGTCGCCACCACGTGCAACTCACAAGGCGCCAGCTACATCTCCCAAGTCGCCACCGACGTGCAACCCACAAGGCGCCAGCTACAAGCATCTCCCAAGTCGCCACCTACGTGCAACTCACATGGCGCCAGCTACAAGCATCTCACAAGTCGCCACCTACGTGCAACTCACACGGCGCCAGCTACAAGCATCTCACAAGTCGCCACCTACGTGCAACTCACAAGGCGCCATCTACAAGCCTCGAGCACACCAGCTATAAGCAACTCTACAGGCGTCCATCCCAAGCCTCGAGCACACCAGCTACAAGCAACTCTACAGGCGTCGCTTCACAAGCCCCGAGCACACCCTCCGGCCTACGCAGCCGAACGCGAGGGCCACAATCTACAAGCCGCTCCCCCGCTTCAAGCCAGCACTGCTACGAACACTGCAAGCCACTCCACGATACGGCGGAAGTATTCACACCAGCGAGGAGGAGGCACGCCCCGCTGACCTTGGGACACCCCGCATGCCCCTCGCTCCACAGCTGGCGGCACCACCGCCGCTGCCGGGAGCATCGGCCCAAACCTCTTCCGGCATACAGTCAGCAAGGGTACCCGCGGCCATCTCCCGGTGCCTGCAAGCTGTTCCCACTACCGTTTCTTGCAAGGCGTCTTCTCAAGAGGTTACACACCCAAGTCGTCTTATCTGCCACCGCCGCCCATCTCTTACTATAACAAGGACGACGCGGCCATCATACGTCTGGCGGCAGTGTACCAGCTCCCAGCCGCGCACCGCGGCCGCTCATTTTGCTGGGTCAGCAGTTTTTCAACCTCCATTGCGAGTCCTCTGATGTCAGCCCATCCCTCACCTCTCACCGCCGCTGTGGCCGCGGCCAAGGCTTCTTGACGCGCCTACAACGACTGCACGTAACCCAGGGCATCACAAGCCGTCGCCCTCTCCACTACATCAGCTGATTAATCTTGGTATTTGTGGATATTCCCTTCTTGTCCAAATATGCCGACTCGGCTCATTTTCATTATTATCCGTGCAAAGGCACGATTTTTTTATTTCTGTGTTCCTACCGCTGTTAATCAGTCATAATTGTGAGAGTAACGTTCATTCGCATACGATATCGATTCTTTCTTATTGTTTGCTAGCGAGTCTATTGAGTATAGTGTGACTTCCCTGATCAAAGTTAATCTTCATCAGTGTACCCTGCCTCCGTTTTCTTTTCACCGCTTGAGAGAAAACGTGAGCCTCAATGGCATACTAACTTAACATACCACTTTGTTTATATAGTTATTCTTTCAATATACCCATATCATCAGGGCATTCCTTTATAACCTTAACTTCTATTACGTCTAAACAGGCACCTTGCTAGCCATTCTTTCTTGCCTTTTTAGGGTTTCAACGCAAACTATTCATTCATACACGTTCCGGTTATTGGTTCATATTTACAGCTATCAACATATGCTCCTATTTTGTAAATGATTTACGCCATAGTATGACCAAAGACACTCGCTAAACTCGGCGACACCTTTAAACAGGTGGCTCGTCCTTCAAGTGAAGAGGGACTGGAACACGATACCACAACCAGTGAATTTACTAAGGTAATCTTCTGTTCAGGCACTCATTATTTATCAATTACAGGCCGCAGAATTCGTTCACCCCCGGGTTCGTCTGCATACTTACAACCCACTCACGGTTCAAGGACACCTCACCAGCATCCTCTCGCACCAGCCGCAGTATTACAGGCTCAAAGTAAGGTCTCTCTCACCTGTAGTTTTTGCAAGCAATCAGGACATTCTGAACATTCTTGCTTCATGGAAACGTAGGGAATCAACACTTCAAGACAGGACTCAGATAGGAGGTCAGGAGGTTACAGGGCGGGCATCATTCATCACACAGGAACCCTAGGCCAAACTATCAGCGGAAGGCTGCCTTTTGCCATATCCACGGGAATTGTTTTCATGATTCAGACAGTTGTTCTGCAATACAAAAGGCCAAGGAGGAACAGAAGTACAAGTCCTCAGCGGACAGTAAACCACACCTCTTCTCAGAATAAAAGACATGACTTCGTGACAGCCCTGAGGCGTACATCCAAGTGTCCCTTAAGGAAAATACTAATTGGGAGCAACTTGACTGTCATTGCCGCCTTTGGGACGGATAGCATAATTGCCCTCCCTTGCAAGGTGGGCAACACTTCACTCACCTTAGCGGTTGACACAGGTGCCACAGTCAATGTCATATCCGACTCCGCTTACAGGTCACTGACACGACAAGCGAGTGGGGAAAATTGGCCGCTCCAAGAGAACGACCTGAATGTGATAGGCGTGACGGGCACCACTTTGGGTATCCTTGGGCGAGTACCACTAACAGTCAGCTTACATGAAAAAGTATGTCCCTTTCGAGATTTCTTTTATGTCTCTAGCAGGTTTGCTAGCGTGACGGTGGAGGTAACTCTTGCAACAGTCAAGGAGGGAGGTTTTGCAGAGGCATTGGTAATAAACACGTCTGGATCCCCTGTATCCTTAAAACACGGTGTTCGATTATGCCAGTGTCTAGTGTATGGGAGAAATGTCGCCCCGGAACCAGCTGAATACTCTTCAGCCCAAGTCTCAGGCATAACCTCGGCGTGTCAGGCTTCTCCCGAACAAGACACAGCTAATTTAGAGGCGTTCCTAAAAGTTGCACACTATTCCGAAATTAAGCCAACCTTAGTCCAGCTTCTGGAACATTATCGGGGGGCGCTTGCTCTACCAGGCGAGCCGCTTGGAGTTACGCAGTGTGCTGAACACCACATTAAGTTAAAACCCAATACAAATCCTGTATATATCAATGCGTACAAGCTCCCCCACGGTCAGAGGGAGGTGGTGCAACAACTTATCTCTGAAATGTTAGAACAAGGTGTCATCAAAGAATCGAATTCCCCGTGGAATTCGCCCTTGTTCCTGGTTCCAAAGAAAGACGGCTCTTATCGTCCCAGATTGATTTCCGGCGTGTGAACACCGCGACCGTGGATGATCATTTTCCGCTTCCTGTTCTTAGAGATCTTCTGATGTGTCTCGGTAGAGGAAATAAAGTCTTTACGAGTCTTGACTGGTCAGTGGCTACTGGCAACCGCCCATGGCCCCGAGTCACGTGAAATAACGGCTTTCAGCACGCCTCATGGCCACTATGAGTGGACGAGGATGCTGTTCGGGCTCAAAGGAGCTCCCTTGACTTTCCAAAGGACAATGAACAGTATTTTTGGTGACTTGGTGGCAACTCTGTCTATGTGTATTTAGACGACATCATCATAGCTAGTAAGGACGTGCATGCACACATGGAAACACTAAAGCTGGTCCTACACAGACTTCAAGAGGTCGGATTAAAGCTCAAAATCACCAAATGTGAATTTTTAAAGCCTCGGATCAAGTTCTTGGGGCATGTCGTGGACGAATTCGGCATCCATACAGTGGACGACAAAATAAAGGCTATTGCCGAGTTCCTCAGCCAACGTCTGCGGACAAGGTACGGTCTTTCTTGGGTGTCGCAGGTTATTACAGGCATTTCATTATGACTTCTGCAGCTCGCGCGAGTCCCCTAACCCATCTTTTAAAGAAAGACGTACCATTTCAGTGGCTCCCAGCTCAACAAACGAGTTTTGAGGATTTGAAGAAAGCGCTTACACGGGCTCCGGTCCTTGTCTTCCGGATTTCAAGGACCCCTTTCAGCTTTGTACCGACGCTTCGGCTAGTGGAGTAGGAGCCGCGCTGATGCAAACAGATATGTCCGGCAAAAGCATGTGATAGCGTTCGCCAGTCGAGTACTTACAGCTTCGAAAAGAACTATTCTGTTACCCACCCAGAGGCTCTTGCCATTGTGTGGGCTCTGAAGCATTTTCGTGACATTGTGATGGGGTACAAATTGTGGTGTTTACGGACCACGCACATAACTGATCTTTTCAAGGAAAAACCTACACGGTCGTCTGGCAAGATGGTTCTTAACGATCCACATACAATCCGGAGATAAAATACATCACCGGAAAACAAATGTGGTCGCAGATGCCTTATCTCGGAATGTTCCGATAGGCGCGATTACCACCCCAGAGGTCATCCACAAATTCACTTCACCTGAGCTACACACTGCTCAGCGTGACCACCCTGTGTGGAAGAGGTTAATTTATACCCTCGAGTCGGGAGACGAATCAAACCTTCCTGAATTGCCAGTTCCCTTTTCACAATTCTTCCTATCAGAGGACAACCTCCTTTGTAGGTCATGGCCAACCAAACCGGTACCTATAGACCAACTGGTCATCCCAGACATATACGTCCCCGTGACGCTTAAGCTGGTCCATAACACACCCATTGCGGGTCACCCAGGAAGAGACAAGACGCTATCTGTCACCAGACGAAAATTCTACTGGCCCACATTACGGGTTGATGTAGAAAAACCTGTCGCACATTGCGTCGTTTGTGCTAAGCACAAGGGGTAAGTAAAATGGCCAGCACCTTTGTTGCAATACACAGTAACAGTGGCGCCTTGGTATGTTGTTAATATAGACTTACTACAGCTCCCCCAGAGCCAACATGGCTCGCGCTACTTATTGGTGTGCGTCGACCAGTTCTCTAGGTTTCTAGTTCTAGCGCCTCTCAAGGACAAGACAGCCACACGCGTGGCCCATGCCCTCGTGACTCACGTGTTGTGTCCACATTCGTCTCCTCGAATTCTTTTGAGTGACAATGGCACCGAGTTTAGGAACTCAGTATTGAGCGAAATATGCGCTCAGTTTAACATCACGCAATCCTTCATCACAGCTTACCACCCAGCTGCTAATGGGTTGGCGGAGAGGGCTAATAGGAAAATCTTACCGGTCCTCAGGCCTATCGTGAACGATCTCCACTATATTTGGGTGTTTTGGCTATCGCATATAGCCGCTTCAATAAATCCGTCGGTAAACGACTCTACGGGGAAGTCTCCCTACTACATCTTGTATGGGGTGGAGAAACGTCTTCCGTACGACTTCCTAACAACCCCACAGCAACCTCTCTACAACATTGATAGGTACGCACAACAGCAGATGCATATGTTTTCCAAGATACACTCAGAAGTTAGGTGTACGTTAAAAGCTACGAAGGTTGAAATGATGTCAAACAACACAAACAGGCTGTCCTGGTGAATTTCAAAGAGGGTGACACAGTCATGATTAAGCAAGCGGAAAGGAGTTCGAAACTGGGGCTAAATTTAGGGTCCTTACCGAGTTGTTCGGAATGTCAGGAAATCGGTTCGGGGTTCTCGAGTCGAATAGTGGAGTCAGTCTAGAAGTTCACAGTGATCGTCTGAAAGTAATTCCTCACCTTTGGACCTTGATATTGGTACGTCCCCATCAGAGTCATATGTTCAACAAGATACTCCCAACACCCATAGCTAGAACTTGCGACCACGGGTTTAAATACTTCATTCCCACCACTTTCAAATCATGATGTTGCGTTTTCTCGTCATCTTGTTGTCCTCGGCTCCCCTGCTTGCAACAACACCCATCCACCTGAAGCCTGGTGCCTCACGGCACACATAGGAGAGGTCTTCCTCATAGAAGCTGTGCCTCGTAAATATCCATATACTTCCTTGACCAACAGCACGGACATAATCAGGATAGTCTCAGAAAACTACTCGGCATGGCAGACGCCATCCGGGTTACCAAGACTAGGGAATCAAAGGCACTTCTAGTACCAACTCTCTGACTTTTTCAACTACTGGAGGATAGGATTCTGTTCTTACGGGGAAAAGTTGATGAGGTAAACATGGATTATAGTTTTCACCTGTTCACTCGGGTAAAGAGGGATTGCTCAACATCGTGGGGTCCGCCTCAAAGTTCCTTTTCGGTACGGCTACCGACGAGGACGTTCGCGATTTGCGGGACCACTACGCTCATGTACTTTCCTTTGCTGCTCGAAATCGCAGGGTGATCAACGTCAATTGTAGAAAACTTGCGCAATTGCATACTAACATTGAGGAACTGCTAGAGCAGACAAATAAGATGGTAGAGATTATCAACATAGTTGTCAAACAGATCGACCAGGTGAATCAGTTTCTCCTCCAGATCAGGCCTTGCATGTATTGGAAAACGTCATTCACCTGTCGCAACGGCAAATCAGCAGGTTATTAGCAACATGGTTGATGCAGCGCACGGTAGAGTCCTACACGATTTGAGAACGACTGTCCAGATCGGGTATCAAAATTATAGCCTGACGCCTTTATTCACCCCGGACATGAGTCAATATTTTTACCCCTTGATTGAGTCCAGCCTCACCCCTGATGCCATAATCATTCATGTTCTGTTTCAGACGGCGGACGTGTTTGAGGCACACGAAATTGTCCTGTTCCCTTTTTCGGCAAAGGACAGTGTGTTGGCCCTGGACACGTCCCTGTCTTGTTCTAATCGCGAAGGATTTCGCCTGTATTCAACGGGTAGCTACTCACTCTTGCAGTATTGCAAGGAGACGGTCTTCGGGCGATTCTATTGCTCTGCGTCTCTTTTGCCTTCCTTCCAGTTCGGGAGGGGTTTGAGATCGCCTCACCCGCGTGAACGCGTCTGACGCTCTTCCCTGTGCCCTTACAAGCAGCTAACACCAACGCCTGTTTTCCATAAGAACTTTCAGGGTCTGCATTATTTCTATTTCCTCAGTCCTTCTATGTATCGGTCATTCGCCCGGAGGGTACCACTTATCAACGGGTTACTGGTCACTATGCCATAGCGGAAGCATGCTATCTCCGCTCCACTAACATAACAACGTACCTGTCCCGGATTCGTCTGGTTTTCACGGCCAATATTTCCCATCGAGTGTTTCCTCTACGGTCTCTCGATGACATTCATTTCTCCAGCATCTCGTATGTGACTAATTCCCTTAATTCATTGTCTTCGCGAACAAAACAGAGTTTGCGGCAACCCTGGAGGAAACGCTGCCTGATTATTTGCATCTCCCTACCTGTACCCTGGATTTTTGTACCAATGTTTCTGATGTTCGTCAGTCTCGTCGTCATGTGCTACCTTATTAGGGAGAAACCTGTCCTGCACGATTATTTGGTTGTGCAGACGCGGCGACTGGATGCCGGGAGGCCACTGGCAAGGTAGTTTTTCCTTTCTCAGACAAGTCAGGGACAAAACCTGGCTGCTCCTATACTTAACATTGTACTGTGTTTCACTACTGTATTTTTTTTTTTTAGGAGCTAGATCAACGTTTCATTGTCTGTAACTATGCCAGTTGATAGTTTCTTATACATGTGTCCTTATATTTATCTTTTGAGAGGTTTCTATGTTTCATGTCACACACGTTGTGGTTTCCTCTCCTATATATATTATAATTCCACATCTGTTCTTACATAGCCAGTGTTTTAATATGATTGTATCATAGGCAGTCTGTTTGACAAACTCCCACTATGTATGTTCGTGGTACCTAGACTGCTATTTCGATTTTTATATATCGCGAGGTCGCGATCACTGGTAGGTGACCGAGCAGTGTTATAGTAGGATATCAATGTATTATTATTATTTAATATCACCACGAATTAGGCATACAATTGTCAATGGAAAAACCCACGACAGATAGATCAAGCCACCTTATAGGAATGTCGTCCTTCAGTGTTTACTGTCTCAGTTTTGTATACTTAGCACCTGATGGTGCGTGGAGGTCACCTTTGACATACGTGACCGATTGTAACAATTATTTTCCAACCTGTAACTCGCCACTCCTTCACGAGAGTCCGACTGACACAACGACAGTCGCCTCGCCCGTCGCTTCTTGTACATAAAGGCTACGAATATAATTCGCCTTAAGGAAGCTGAAGTCTTAATCAACACCCTTTAAACGCCCCCCGACAAGCCCGTTACAGCTGGACTCTGGCTGACAGCGCCGCCACTTCCATCAGCGACTCGTACTCAGACACAAGCTTCTTCCTGAATCTATACCCTTAACCCTTTAGCAGCGAGGGCCTTGATTCTGAATGCTCCCTCTAAGCGAGTTAATTTTGAAAAATATCACTAACGCAAATCATTATATAACACATATCAACGCACTCGTCATCAGTTTCTGCAGCCTCCAAAAATATTTACCTCTACTAAAGTACTTTATTAATCACTTAATAATACGTATAAATTACAGCGCGCCAGTAACTCTCCGTAGGCGTTCGACAGGTGGTCTAAAGAAAACGAGCCCGTTTTGAGGGAGACGTAAATAAGGATAAATAAATATATTCCTCATGAGAGGTCCTGACATCTGGTGACAGTCCTCGAAACCTCAACCTTCTCGCCCTGCTCCCAAGGGTTTAGCTGAACTCTCTCTCTCTCATTATTCATACACCCTAACGACTAATAAGCCATGGCAAGATTCAAAGATATTTGTGTGTGTGTGTGGGGGGACCCATTCATTATTTTTTTTTTTTTAGTGTCCGAAAAAATACATGAATTTGTATCGTTGCATTTCTTTTTTGAGACGGCTAGGAAAGGCCCTCGCCTGTCTGATTGATTCTGTGGGACTAGGGGAAGGTAATTAGGTCTGAGTTTGACCACGAAGGGCACCCTTGGGAGTACTTTTGTTTATTCCTTTTCTCGTTTTATGAGTAGCTTGTGTTCTTTATTTTAGAGGAAAGAAGTGTGTGTGTGTGTGTGTGTGTGTGTGTGTGTGTGTGTTTTGTTGTGTGTGTGTGTGTGTGTGTGTGTGTGTTCTTTGTCCATGGTGTAAATCAGAATGTAAAATAAAGAAAGAAAAAGAGAGAGAGCAAAAATAGTTTACCACCAAATGAACAGGCTTGAGTCGTTTTTGTGGTATGTCATCCACAACGAAAGAATAGAAAGGAAAATATTACAATGTAGCTTCATATCTTGTGTGATATTATGAAAATTAGCTGCTGTACATAGCTCAGTGATGTATTGTGCTCTGAAATGACTACCAGATATCCGCCTACACTGACCAGGAAGGAATCGAACTACGAGCTTCCCAGGCGAAAGTGAGCATTATACCGACTGAGCTACTGCGGCTATGTTGTAATTTCATCAAATCCACTTTCAGCCTTTCAACACTCTCTCTCTCCAGGAGCAGGCACCAAAAGAAGAAGTAGTGTTTGTGTGTGTGTGTGTATAGGCCTATGCTCCTGTTATCTACATGGGAGGGGAGGGTAAGGAGGTACCTCGTATGGCAGAGAGAGAGAAGGCAGTACTGGCAACATTAGAACACTGCGCCAGCACAGATAACAATCCTGCTCATCACATGTGCCCTGAAGGCGAGGATACTTGGTGCTTTATAACAGACTTATTCATGAGAATAAAGATATACCTGCTGGTATTCATCAGCAGAAAGTTGGCCACCCCATAAGAGAAGACATAAAGGAGGAGCTGTTGCAGGTGTACAAAAGATTTATCACAGACGAACTCCTGTCAAGGTGCAGTGGCTTCACGCAAAATGCTAATGAAAGCCTAAATGCACTATATGGACAATGGCACTGAAGACTAGATTATTCCACAGTGTAAGAATGAACTATCTTGTTGGAAAGGCAATTACAAAATTCAACTTTGATATATAAGGACCCTCCATGAACACCTTGGAGCAGTCATGGAAATGGCAGAAAACATGATAGAAGAAGTACTTCAGTACCTAAAAGACAAAACAAAAAGAAGAAAGAAGAGGAAAGAAATCAAAAGACGCAAGGAAAGAAGAAAATTGAGGGAAGGAAGGCATGTTATGAAGCTGAGGATTCTAACTTGTACATTTCTGGTAGAAGTATAGCTGAGGAAGAGAGGAAGTGGCCCACCCCTGGTAAAACTAAACCCCTCCATTGAAACAGCTACTGAAGATCCCCAGGGGTGAGACGAGTAAAACTTGTCGGTAAAGGCCAAAATAAAATGAAATATATAATAAACTCTCTCTCTCGCATGTGTGTGTGTGTGTGTGTGTGTGTGTGTGTGTGTGTGTGTTGGGGGAAGGAATTTGAAACAAGCGCTTATCATCCGTATGATAGCCTAAACCTCCGCAGACACCTAGCAAGTTCTCTCTCTCGTTTTTGTTGCCAGTTGTCGCCTGTTGCGAGATGACGCATTACCATTTACCAGCAATTAGTCGCTCACAACCACTGACCCTGGAAGGAAGTTCAAGGAACCATGGAGGGAAACAGACCAGTAAGTGTGTGTGTGTGTGCGCGCCAACACTATGTATATACTCAAACATTCATCCATGTCATCCACGAAAAATTGTAGGAAAGATTACAAATTCATTTTTACATCTTTATGCTAAATTCATTTCATTTCATCAGTCTGACGGAGAGCTCATGCCTCCTCCACG
>NW_026111643.1:115000-117500 GCF_024679095.1 Eriocheir sinensis
TAGCCTGCCGTACTTCTCGAGGAGCTGCATGGCTGTGTTATAGACAAACTGACGCAACATGATCTTCTTGGTGGTGTTGGCTCATGTGGCAAGCCACATGTTGTAGGCATTGAGCATAGTCATGTCTATCAGATGGAAGAACAACTTGACTTGCCATCTGGTAGACCTTCTCATACACTCAATGCCTGTGATCTGGCCGTCACACTTGTCCACCATCCTCATATTCATAGTGTAGTCGTGAACTACATCTGGCTTCCAAATCTCCTTCCTCGTCCCCCAGTGGCGTTTGCCAGTGTATGCCATAGCTCCTGTGTGGACGGTAGAGAGAAGGTGGACGTCACGCTTGTCGCTCCATCTCAAGGCCAGTAACTTGCCAGCCTTTTCTTTTTGAGTGTACATGTCCTTCTTCCTGCCTCGGGTGCGAGTCGTGTCATCATTGGCTGGTTTGCTGGGGTCGTCAACTATGGTCTTTGTACGTCGAACTTTGCATAAACTTTCTGTTCCGCCGTACGGTTCCACAAGATCCCGTGTTGTTGTCGTGCAGGAACTGACACAGCAGGGCTGGTATACCAATTGTCTGTGTAAAGAATATGACCTCATTGAGTATGGTGCCATCATCTTACAGACGACGGCACCAGACTTTCCCTAGGATCTTTCTTACTGACAGTTGGTATATCAGTCTGTGCGCCTGCATACACAAGCACGTCAAGCACGATTCCTGTATCACAGTCGCAAAGAACAAAAAGTTTAATGCCAAAGGATGTCTTTTGTCGGAATGTACTGCTTGAAGGAGAGGCGACCCTTGTGCAGGATAGTGACTCGTCAATAACCAGCTTTGAAAGGGATGGAAATATTTCTGATACCGTGCAACGATCATTGAAATTATTTCATTCACTTTCCTAAGCGGGCCATTGTCGTTAGAATTTTCCCTGTTACTAAAGTTCAGAAACCGAGCAACAAAAAATCTGTCACGAGTCATATACTTCCTGTACAGAGGGTGGCAAAGAGTGTCATTACGCCAGTAATCCTGCACATAATGCTTCTTGCACAGAGGCATCAGCAGGATCAGGGAGATAAAGACAATCAACTCCCTTGCCGTTGTATTCTTCCCATTTCCGTGCCCTGAAGTGGTGGAAGACCATTCATTCCCTCACACACCAAACGAAAATGGTCGTTGGTATGATGGGCAACAAATGACATCAACTCATCATCCAAGTAGGCACGGAAAAGTCACTCATTTGACTGGTCGTTGCAAGGCCAGTCTCTCGTCACGCCACTCCTGTCAGAGCAAAACTCGTGCAGGTCAGGTACGAAGTCTGACCTTCTGACCAAGAAAATGAGAAGTCTGGGGTCTCAGGCAACGGCACTTCTCTGTTCCGGTGGTCATCCTCACCTTCACGCAGTTCATTGTCCCTGTCACTTTCACTGTCACTGTCAAAGTCACTGTCACTGTCACTGTCACTGTCACTGTCACTGTCCAGAACAAATTCAGAGTCAGAGATGTCGTTGTCGTTACCGTCCGTAGAAAACAGCAGTCTCATGTACTTGTCGGGGTGCACAGGACGTCGGCGAGGTGCGGGCCTGTACCCCGAAGGACCTGGGGCATGACTGCTTGCAGCGGCAGTACCTGAGAAAGGAGGAATTGGTGTCATAGAGATTCATGAAGTAGATAAACCAAATATCGATCAATACATCTATAGTTTACATCAGTAACAATTCACACACAAAAATATACCATACCTTTGGGACCTTGGGTTGCAGCTTTAGGCATATTTCCAGAGGGAGATCCATTGGCGACATTACCTGAAGAGGATGAGCATAATGTTACGACGCTTCATGATATACGTAAAAGAAATCACTTATAATTTTATAAACTTGAGCATTTCCCATGCATTTCACCTACGGGAAGAAATGCCTCAATATGAATGTAAAGTGAAGACAAGAGAGAAAATAATAGGCGGACAAAAATAGTATGATGAGGAGGAAGGCAACTACACATAACATAATATGATATCATTATACACATTCTCTCTCCGTATGATACGTGGCCTACGACACTAATAAAACATTGACTTCGTTCATCAATTACATATACTTTACATCAGTAGCAATTCACAAAAAAAACACATACCACTGGGGCCTTGGGCTGCAGCTCTGGGCACAGTTCCAGAGGAAGATCCATTGACCACATTACCTAAGAGAGGAAGAACATTTGTTACGACGCTTCATGACAGACGTACAAAAAATTATTTATAATTTTATAAATATGTTTACCCCATGTATTCCATCTAAAAGAAGAAATGCCACTATATAAATGCAATATCTATCTATCTATCTATCTATCTATCTATCTATCTAGAGAGAGAGAGAGAAAACTAATGAAATCAGCGTGGTGCTCTGGTGGAGGGCAAGGAGGGTGGCAGTGACGAAGAGAGGAAAGGTGGGTGGGGTGTGAGAGAGGGAGGGAGGGAGGAAGAAACTGGAAGATGTCCATTACTGA
>NW_026111643.1:125000-131180 GCF_024679095.1 Eriocheir sinensis
ATTTATGATAAATATTCTTACCTTTCTTCGTTGTCGTATTTAGTTTCTCTTATTTTTCCTTGTCATTTTTTTTCATTTTCTCCCATATTTTTTTTTATATTTATTATATAATTATTTTTTTCCTCGGTCTTTCTTTGTTTCATCTCAGAGTCTTCCGGTTTCCACTTTATTTTCTAAGTACATTTTCTTCCTTACTCTCTAATAGGAAAAGGAAAGATAACTGCACAATCATTTTATTTTTATTTATCAGTCATAATCAGCAGCACGCAGGCGTGTTGTAGTGTGCTGTGCTGGTAGCATGATCGATCGAGGCTGCTTAAGTATAGGGCAGGGCCATTCTTGAACGAGGGTACAGCCGTTATAGATGACACTTAGAGAGTTATGGCGCCATGAAACCGCGGCAGCTCCTATAAAAGCAAGAGAAAAAATTATTAGTAGTATCATATACCACAACTAGCTCTTATTATTATTCCCTTAATTATCCCACACCATGCACACACTGGTGTCGAGTCCCATCCATCAGCTGGCCGAGCCTTCCTTCCGGTCCCGATCTGTAACCTGAACACAGTTAATTGTCTGGCGGCCCGTGGGGCTTTTTGAGACTTTTTTTTTTTTTTTTTTTTTTTACAGCAAAGGAGACAGCTCAAGGGCACAAAAAGTAAACATTAATAAAAAAAAAGCCTGCTACTGCTGCTCCTAAAAAGAATCCAAAGAGGTGGCTGAAAGATAAGTCAGTTTCGGAGGAGAGATGTCCTGATACCCTCCTCTTGAAAGAGTTCAAGTCGTAGGCAGGAGGAAATACAGATGAAGGAAGATTGTTCCAGAGTTTACCAGCGTGAGGGATGAAAGAGTGAAGATGCTGGTTAACCCTTGCATAAGGGGTTTGGACAGTATAGGGATGAGCATGAGTAGAAAGTCGAGTGCAGGGCCATGGGAGGGGGGAGGCATGCAGTTAGCAAGTTCAGAAGAGCAGTCAGTGGAAATATCGATAGAAGATAGAAAGAGAGGCAACATTGCGGCGGAATTTAAGAGGTAGAAGACTATCAGTATGAGGAGGAAAGCTGATGAGACGAAGAGCCTTTGCCTCCACTCTGTCCAGAAGAGCTGTGTGAGGGAGCCCCCCACATGAGATGCATACTCCATACGAGGGCGGACAAGGCCCTGTATATGGACAGCAACTGTGCAGGGAGAAGAACTGGCGGAGACGGTACAGAACGCCCAGCCTCGAGGAAGCTGATTTAGTAAGAGATGAGATATGAAGTTTCCAGTTGAGATTTTGAGTTAAGGATAGACTGAGGATGTTTAGTGTTGAGGAAGGTGATAGCTGGGTGTTGTCAAAGAATAGGGATAGTTGTTTGGAAGATTGTGTCGAGTGGATATGTGGAGAAACTGTGTTTTTGAGGAGGTGAAGGACACCAGGTTCTTCTTGCCCCAATCGGAAATAATAGTAAGGTCTGTGGCTAAGCGTTCTGCAGTCTCCAGCCTTGAGTCGTTAAGTTCCTGAAGGGTGGGTCTTCATTAAAAGAAGTTGAATAATGCAGAGGAATCATCGGCGTAGGAATGGATAGGACAGTTCGTTTTGGAAAGAAGATCATCAATGAACAACAGAAAAGAGTGAGATAGGACAGAACCCTGTGGGACACCACTGTTAATAGATTTAGGAAGAACAGTGACCGTCTACCACGGCAGAAATAGAACGGTCAGAAAGGAAACTGAGATAAAGGTACAGAGAGAAGGATAGAAACCGTAGGAGGGTAGTTTAGAAAGCAAAGATTTGTGCCAGACCCTATCAAAAGCTTTGATATGTCCAGCGCAATAGCAAAAGTTTCACCGAAACGGCTAAGAGAGGATGACCAAGAGTCAGTTAAGAAGGTTAGAGATCACCAGTAGAACGCCCTTGCGGAACCCATACTGGCGATCAGATAGAAGGTCAGAAGTGGAAAGGTGCTTTTGAATCTTACGGTTAAGGATTGATTCAAAAGCTTTAGATAGACAAGAAAGTAAAGCAATAGGGACGGTAGTTTGAGGGATTGAGCGGTCACCCTTCTTAGGTACAGGCTGTGTGAAGGCATACTTCCAGCAAGAAGGAAAGGTAGATGTTGACAGGCAGAGGCGAAAGAGTTTGACCAGGCAGGTGACAGCACGGAGGCACAGTTTTTAAGGACAATAGGAGGCACTCCATCAGGTCCATAAGCCTCTGAGGATTGAGGCCAGAGAGGCATAGAAACATCATTTTGAAGAATCTTATAACAGGCATAAAGGAGTCAGAGGGGGATGAGTAGGAGGAATATGCCCAGAATCGTCCAGAGTGGAGTTTTTAGAAAAGTTTGAGAGAAGAGTTCAGCCTAGAGATAGATGAGACGGCAGTGTTGCTGTCAGGACTGAGGAGTGGAGGAAAGATGAAGAAGTGAAGTTGAGGAGATGTTTTTGGCTAGATGCCAGAAGTCACGGGAAGAGTTAGAGAAAGCAAGGTTTTGACATTTTCTATTAATGAAAGAATTTTGGTTAGTCGGAGAATAGATTTGGCACGATTTCGCAGAAATGTAAAGTTCATAATTAGCATTAGTTTGAAGGCTCTGGTATCTTTTGTGAGCTACCTCTATCATTGACAGCACGAGAACAAGCGTGATTAAACCAAGGCTTTTAGCGTGAGGAGTAGAGAAAGAACGAGGAATGTATGCCTCCATTCCAGAGATAATCACCTCTGTGATGCGCTGAGCACACACAGAGGGGTTCTATCCTGGAAGCAATAATCATTCCACGGAATGGAAAAGTACATCCTCAGGTCGTCCCACCGAGCTGAAGCAAAATGCCAGAAGCATCGCCTTCGGTGGGTCCAGTGGATGTACAGGAGCGATAGGACAGGATGCAGAAATAAGATTGTGATCGGAGGAGCCCAACGGAGAGAACAGTTTGACAGAATAAGCAGAAGGGTTTGAGGTAAGGAAGAGGTCTAGAATGTTGGGCCGATCTCCAAGACGGTCAGGAATACGTGTAGGGTGCTGGACCAACTGCTCTAGGTCGTTGAGGATAGCAAAGTTGTAGGCTTGTTCACCAGGATGGTCAGTGAAAGAGGATGAAAGCCAAAGTTAGGAACATTGAAATCTCCTAGGATGGAGATTTCAGCGAAGGAAGAGTGGGTCAAGATGTGCTCCACTTTAGAATTCAAATAGTCAAAGAATTTTACATAGTTGGTAGAGTTAGGTGAGAGATAAACAGCACAGATGTATTTAGTAATAGAATGACAGTGAAGTCTTAACCAGATGGTGGAAAAGTCATAAGAGTCAAGGTCGGGCACGAGAGCAGTGATGTCGTTGCACGTAGGCGCAACATCCAGCTTTGGATTGAAATTTAGGATAGAGATAGTAGGAGGGAACAGAGTAGAGATTGCTGTCAGTAGCCTCAGAAACCTGTGTTTCGGTAAGGAAGAGAAGGTGAGGTTTAGAGGAGGAGAGATGATGTTCCACAGAATGAAAATTAGAGCGAAGACCTAGAATGTTGCAGAAATTGAGAATAAAGAGGTTCGAGGAGTTATCAAGACACCTCTCGGGTCGGCAGCCAGAAGGTGAGTCCTCCTGGGGAATTTGTGGTCCTCCCCAGGCGGGGACTCTGAGGCATTGCTTAATTGAGCCATTTGAATTTTGAATTTTGGAAAAGGTGTATATGTTGTGTGAATGTAGTGTGGTGGATAAAGAGAGGATCTGTCTTCAGAGAGCATGCTGAACTACTCTCCGGTGTTGGTGAGACAATAGGGAAACGGTTAGTGAGGACATGGAAGGGTCTTTGAGGGCTTCAGCCCTTCTCACCAAGGGTAATTAGGACCTGAATATATAAAAAAGTTATCTTGATGATGTGTAGCCCATAGGTGTCCCTCATAGGCACTTATGAGTACTCGACCTGCCAGGTCGGCGCCTCAGGACTGTAGGGACTGTAGCTAGCTGGTTACTCGATCATAACCGCCTATGAGGGACACCCAGGTGTATGCATGTCTCCCAGGTAACTTTTCATCTATTTAGTCGTATAATAACCTTGTTTGTTGAATGGCACTATACACTTCAATCATAACTTACCATGCATCTGACTCGATGATCTGAGTGCACGACGTCGATCAGCGCGGCTGCATGGTCTATCGAAGCTACTGTAGTGCTTGGTATTAATTAATTGATTACTGGAAAATTAAAGTTGGGGGTGCTTTGTCAACAGGCACTGATAATGCGAGATATTATCTTGCATAACCAATCCCTGCTATAAGCTCTGTCGCCGACGTCAAGGCGCACCCCACCAGACAGAGTATGTCCCAGGATGGGTCAGTCACGTGCGTGATCTGCCGTTACTGGCCCAACTTGGTTAACTTCACGAACATGCGTCCGCGATATTTATAGTGGCGGATCATAGGAGACGTGGTCAACATCTCTCAAGTTATTCTGGGTTTGACTGATAATTACGCTCGCATTTAAAATATTTACTAACCAGTATAAACTCTCGAAAATAATTTCATTGTATTTCCCAAGCAGAGTTACACATGTAGTTAAGAAGTAATTCAATCATACGTGATGGGGCGGCCTTAATAAATAAATGCAATTTTAATATACGACTTAGTATATCCCTACATGGCGCTTCTTTCTCTCTCTCTTCTTCAGGCGCACACTTAATTGCACGCACACGTACCATCATCATCTTCATCATCATCATCATCATCATCATCATCATCATCATCATCAACATCATCATTACTACTACTACTACTACTACTACTACTACTACTACTACTACTACTACTACTGATTGCACCGTAAACACCTTTTTTGTCTGTGGGCTGGTACACGTACTAGCTGTCAACACGGCGGCCACACACACTTCTTCTTCTTCTTCGTGGGTGTTTTATGGCTAGTTAGGCTGTGGGCCCACAGCCTCAGGAGCCCCGTCAGTGGTAGTTGTTATCAGGAGTCGTTGGTTGTGTTGGCTGTCCTGTCACCTGGCGGGAGTTAGATCCTGTCGAGTTGCCCTGACTTCTGCAGGAAGGTTTCGTGCACTTGAGGGCGTGGAAGGCAGTATTGGGGCTGAGGGCGTCGCTGCCCAGCAGGTCCTCTAGGCTGGCCTGTGAATACGGAGATTGGTTAAAGCCACCCACCACTCTGTTTGTGTACATGTAGGGCGGCATAGTCCTGATGATGATGATGATGATGTTGTTGTTCTTGCCTTTGTCTTTGCAACGGCGCCTCCTGAACGATGTTTAGAAAAGAGAGAGAGAGAGAGAGAGAGAGAGAGAGAGAGAGAGAGAGAGAGAGAGAGAGAGAGAGAGAGAGAGAGAGAGAGAGAGAGAGAGAGAGAGAGAGAGAGAGAGAGAGAGAGAGAGAGAGAGAGTCCATCTTTATGAGTAACCCGGCTGGCTGTTTGAGCCGATCCTGAGACTGACCAGCCGCAGCCAGCCAGCCACTGGCCAGCACAACTCTGTCTACTCTCTTAACAGTCTAACCAGATCATGTCATGTTTTGGACATGTCCTCACGGATGTTGCACAAAGAAACATGACAGTAGCTTCAAATGAAAGTATCAGAAAAGGCTGTGGATGATCCATGTATGTATGTGAAGTGATTCTTTGAAAAACGGGCATATGTTTCAAATATTTCCTTGACTGCCACTTCCTATAGTTGGTGATTTTTGTCCCTTTTAATAGGTTTTCTTTAGTTCATTTGAGTGTTTGGAGGGGCCCAAGACTACCCACATGCTGTCCTCATGATTGCCCATCAACCCAGACTCCAGCGAAACTCTCTAAAGAGGATCAAGTGAAGTTCGGGAGGGGGATTAGTCAAGCAAGATGGCGGCAATATAAAACAGTTGCTCTGCGCCACCAATTGGCTGGAACCATCCAAAAGAGTAAAGATGAGGGCATATGCTGTAGCTGAGCATGGCCGCAGTGCTCATCTCCGTAACATTGGCCCTTGAGCCATTTCTGGGAAGAGCCCATCACCCCGGGACAGGGTCAGCGTGACATCCGGGTTACCACAGTGTACCTTCCCCGGGCTTCCCCAGGTTCCCATTTATCCACCAGCCCAAAATGGAAGATGACCAGCTGGGTGAGCTCCACGCTGACTGCCCAGGTTGGGATTCGAACCCAGGGCCGCGGAGTCATTGTTAGGCACGCACCACTAGACCATGGAGGCACAAAAAATATCCACGG